>NC_140484.1:3940000-4167500 GCF_964271855.1 Acomys minous
GACAAAGTCTGGGTTTCCGTGGAGCCAAGCTTCCGAGTCTCAGCCCATCGCAGTGTTGCACCGTGAGATGGCGTGGGCAGAGTTATTGATTAATTGCCAATGGATTTCGGATTTGGGGTTAAGACTTGCCGTCCACCTCCCGCCCGAGCTTCCATTCTCTTCCTCTATCTCCCAGTAATGAGTTCGCTATGAAGATTTGTCATGAAAGGGTCCTGGTACCGGGGCGGGGCAGTGTTGAGACAAGCCCAAGCCCAGCTAGTGTGGCTGAGAGTGGACCTTGGGTGTTGGGAAGCGCTCAGTGTCAGCTTTTATCGTTCCTCCCAACACCTCCGTAGAGGACTCCCTAGGCAGCAGTGAGACAGTGAGCTGAGGGTGGGCGTTGCCTGCACAGGTGTACATTGTTTACCTCGTAGGCGTGGCCCTGACGTGAAGACAGACCTTTCGACACTCAATTCTAACCTGTTTGGGAAATGTAAAAGAACACTTCAATTGCTTGCTTTTAGCCATTCCATTAATCTATGATACATGTAGTGTTTTTAAAAAACGGAATGTAACAGAAACACAGTGGGGGAAAGAGGGACCACTACTCTCTCAATCTCCATTTTCAGTGGCTGGCGTTTGTCTTCAGACCCTTCTGGAGTGACTTGGATTCTCAGGTTAGAAGGGAGCCTGTCAGAGCTGCCCAAGGACTGTCCAGGGAAGGACCACTTCATGTCTGCTCTCTGGCAAGCTTGTCATTTTCATGGCTTTTCCCATGGGACATTTTCTCCCCCACCAACATATGCATAGCTGCTTATCGGCCCTACCTTGAACTAACTCAATGACTTTTTTGTTTACTTTCTATTTATGAGATGAAGTCTGCTCTTGGGTTGTAGCTGGAATTTCAGCTAGGTTTTTTGTTTTGTTTTGTTTTGCTTTCTGTGCTGAGGGGTGGGTCGAGAAGCAGCAAGGAGCCTCCTCTGACGCTGTGGAGGCCGCAGCCCAGAACCAAAGGTCTGCTCTCTCCATCCACACCCCGGGGCCTTCGGTGCTCACCTGATTTCACTGATCTGTCAGTGAACAGACGGCAAGATGATTTCGTGTGAATAAGAATGGTTCTGGGGTGATTGCTCCCTTTATCTGGGGGACCTCTAGTGCAAAATCCAGGCACTGGCATTTGCTGGAAGCTGAGACGCCTGCCACCCAACCAGAATAACATGGCCTAGATCTGTGTTGCTAATGGGCTTGAGTTTGTGTCCCAGTGTGAGTAATTTATTTATGAGTGGTGGAGATTTCAAAAGGCACTGGTCCACTCTGTTCCTGTGGGGCTTGTGGCTGCCCCAGACCTCACAGATCAGGAGTGTTCAACAGCGTCGCTCCTAAGCCCCACTTAGATTACCTGCGTGCATGCTCGGGCACTCTCCAGTTGGAACACTCCGGGCAGGCTCCCAGCAGACTGCGTGCTAGTGTTATCTTAGCCCTCAGCCACTGATTAGAAGCTGTTATTTTTTATTTTGAGGTCTGTGTCAGTCCATGCTGCCTCTTCCCAGCTCTGACTACCCTGGCATCAGCCAACAGCAGAGAAAGGCAGAATTTCTCTGCATGGTTAAGCAAGAGCTTCCTGGGAAGAAGCAAAGGAGCATTGTTAGTTTGTGAAGTGAGCCGGGCACCAGGAGCACATGGTCCAGGCGCTCGTACTAGAGATTAGCAAGCTAGGGACCAGAAAGGGTAAGAAAGTGGCTCAAGGTCACACAGCTAATAGTCAGACCACATGACAGAGCTTAGGTAGAACGGCTGCTGTTCTCACAGTGCAGTGTGGACATCTGGGGCCTCTGCTACTGGGCACCAAGGGCCTCTCAGCAGCTCTACCGTCTCCACGTTTTATCCTTTTAGCATCTGGTTTAGCATCTGCCCAGTACATGCTGACAGAGGAAACGGCTTGGCATCATATCAGAGCTGCCAGGGGGCCTGTGCCTTTCGGCATCTGGAATGCTTCCAGTACCCCATTCTCCTTGCCTTGCCCCTTGAATCTCATGGAGATCCCCTAATAGGCTCAGATCGCTGTGGTGTCCACGCCAAGGAGAAAGGCAGGCCTCCAGCTCCCTGCCGTGCTCACTGCAGGGCACGTGTGTGTGTGTGTGTGTGTGTGTGTGTGTGTGTGTGTGTGCGCGCGCGCGCGCGCACGCGCGCATGGCTTTCTACCTCACTTCCTCTGACTCTGTGCTTGGAGTTGACATAGGCTACAGAGAAGGGCTGTCCCTAGTGCAGAGCATCGGCAGCTCCCATCCTCTTGCTTCCTTACCTTTGTTCCCCTGACCAGACAGACACCCATTCACTCGCACTTGCAGACTAATCGATCCTCAAATCTTGATGAGGTGGTTGCTTCCCCTGAGGTGTTCAAGGGCACCTTTATCCTCACTGTACCCTCTAACAAACAAGCACCCAAGGGTTTTGTGGGCTTATCAGTCAATATCTGTCTTCCTGAAGACAACACACACCCAACATCCTGCACCCCAGGGACCCAGGACTCACTTAAAAGCTGTAATTGGCTGATACGTGTTCTGTCGCAGTTTCTAAACTAAGCTGTTTCTTTTTTTGTTTGTGCATTTGCTTGAGGGGGAAAAAAACAATAACTAAATCCCAGAGATAGAGTTGTAAACTTATCTCATTTAAACGATAAAGAATGGTTATAGCTTGGAAACTATGTGATCATGTGAAACAATGAAAATGTAGCTGCAAAAGTGACATATTTGTAAATGGAGTTTTAGACTTGGGTTCCTATTTTCTTTTTTTTTTTCCGTTTTGTTTCCTGCAAGAACAGAGGTCTCGATATTCCTATCAGGAAGTAGGCACGTGGAGGAAGCGTCTAAACTGAAGTTTGACTTCAGAGTCTTCTAAGCAGCCATTTTGGAGCAGATGACTCTTAATCTGGGCCTTTCGGATATGTGGTAAATCACAGTGGAAATAAAATACTAGGTTTGCAAGAAGCACACATGTAAGAATGGGTGGACCCTGGCCGGGGATGCTGTGGGTACAGTGAGAGGGTAGGTAAGTCAGTCAGCCTTTCTAGGAGTGTGCAACAACGCCCTCTGTGGCTTCAACAACAGGAAGTGGTCGGCTCCGTCCTGGAAGACGCCAGTCCACAATCACGATTTCTGCAGAGCTGGTTCCTTCTGAGTGGGTCCCCAAGGAAGAGGCTGTGCAGCTACCTGGACTGATGGCCTCCTGCCAGCCTTCTTTGTCATTCCTCGGCTTGTAGAGTCATCATAGTGTCTCAAACCCGTGTCCTTCACACCGAGCACCTGTCTCCGTGTTTCCCACGTTCTGTCGGGGCACTGATGACTGATGAGGACCCAAAGTAGTGAGCCCCCCTCCTTTTAATTTGATTGCCTAAGGAAAGATCTTATCTCTAAACAAAGGCCATGAGTTTGCTGGGGCTGGAGGTAGGGCTCAGCCAGCCACACTTGGCAGCTCACCTGTGTTAGACCTGGCTAGGGCTCCGGAGGACTGGCGGGGAAGGAACAGGCTACGTGATAGGAGTGGGGTGGGGAAGAGAGGAGTGGAGATCATTTTAATAAGCCTTGAATCAGTATCTGGGATAAGGCACTGGGGCATGACTGGCAATGTCCAGCTGGTAGATGCTGAGATTTCGTGGTCAGCTTACAAATTCAAGTGTGCCCAATGACATTGTGACAGATACTGCATCTACAAAGTTCCCAATGGAGAATACCATAATTGTGTTTAAACAAACAAACAAACAAACAAACAAAAAGCAACCCTCCCGTGTTGAGTTCCTGCTTCTGTGTTGGGGTGCATTCATAGCTGTCATAGGGTGCTGTGCTCTTAAAGAAGATTTTAGAAGTGGGCCTTTTATTCCTTTGGAGGTGTCCATGAAAAGCTGCACCTTGCTGATCATAGCTGATCATAGCATCCTCTGGGACCCGATGAATCTACAAGCCATTCTTCTTTTACTCCTGGCAGCCTCCTGAGGTGTCCTGTGTCTTCAGTGTGACCTACGGACTGTCATCAGAATAGCTCTCTTAGTCACCCCACTCCCAGTAAATGACAAGGTGAAGTTCAAAGCTCCCTGCTGGTCCTTTAGCTTTCACCCCAAGTCCTTGAAGAGAGCATCCTCCCCAACCCTGTCTAAACCACTAGCCTTCCGAATCCACCACGTTTGGTTTCATTTGTAATGCCATCATCAAATCTGCAATTGAGTATGTGTAAACAGAAGCGTCTCATTCTGCCTTTAGCCTTTCGTGGTGTCCCCACTCAACAGTTGGGACATAGGAGGTCACGGGATTTGAAATGTGTGAGAGAGAACGCTTAGCCAGAAGGGAGAAGATCTGAGGCTTTCCCAGCTCTCTCCCCATCTGACTCCCATCCCTGTGCTCGATGCTCCCTTTTCTGTCTGTAGTCTTATGTGAGAGGCTGCCCCCTCCAGCCTTGGCCATGCTGCCCCAACCCCCCCACCACACCCCACACCCCCGAGAAGCGCAGGTGTCCTCTGTCTTATCAGAAGCTCAAGTTCTTCTTCCTGATAAGGCTTCTCAGAGGCCCATCCCTTCTGTGACTTCTTCCCAGGTGACTCTTCTCACCTACGTCAACAGCAGGGAATCTAGACATTTGTCACCTGCGCGGCCTGGGCACACGCCATGTTCTCCTCAAGCATGGGTTGACCTCACAGGTGAACTTGAGAGCTGGGAAGTGTTGCCGCCTGGTGTGGGAGCTGCTTTCCCATTTGATCCCATTCTTCTCACACACACAGGCAGACAACACCCACCTGGGGAAGACTGCCAGATGCCGCTCACACCCACTGTGCCACCTGAGAGGTCTCAGAACAGTGGCTCTTTCAGTGTGTGAAAGGGTTCCACATGTGCCTGATGATCACAGGGTCATCTGTTAAGAACCCTTCCTCTGCAGGGGTGAGCCAGCACTCAATGATTCCCGCACAGGAGACGATGCCCATGGCTCTACCCCTACCCCCAGCCTGACTTGGTCTTACTTTTTTCTTAACTTAAAAGGCTGAATGTTTTGCTGCTGTTGTTTTTGTGTCTTGGTTGGGTTTTAGCTTTGGCTTGACCAGGGTCTTGATAGGAAGCCCAGGCTAGCCTCAGACTCATAATTCTCCTGCCTCAGTCTCCAGCGTGCTAAGATTATGGGAGCATATTGTTGTTTCTCTTAACCCTAATGCTTTCAAGGGAACACCAAGGGCACGGGCTAAGTAAGGTCTAAAAGGAAATTACTGATTAAAAGGAACACCGCAGGCTACCGTGGTTTCACAATCAACGGTCTTGACTGATGACTTATTTACACAACTCAGTTGTGAGCTTTTCATCTTAGAAAAGCTCAGGTTCTTGACACAACATTCCACTCAAGACAGGGAAAAAATGCAAGTGTGGATTGCTGTGACTGTTTTATATATGAAGGTGCTGCTCTCACAGTGTGGGTCTGACAGCCCCGTCTTCACTCCAGAAGGGCTCTCTGCAAGATGTGGCTCCCAAGGCCAAGGGAAAGAAGGTCACATAAGAAAAACAAGTCATAACAAGCCTGCCCCATGCCACCAACTCATTGAAATATAAAAATAATGTAGAAAAGCAAATCTGCCACAGCCACGGGCACACTTCAGCCGCACAGGTGCGTCCACTTGAGAGAAGGGCCATGCTGACCAGAGTTTTCCCAAAGCTCCTGAAAGCAGTATTTGGTGAAGGCGAGACTCCTCAGAGAGTGGCCACCTGTGCTCAGAGTTGGCCTGCCCTACCTTTAGCTGCTCCCAAACTTTGGGAAGTGGCTCTCATCCTTTCTAATGCCTGGTCAAGTAACAAAGAAGGATGGCCAGACTATACTGTATTACCAAAATCCTCATTAAAGGCCAATATGCTAGGCTGGGGAGATGGCCAGGTAAGGACCTGAATTCAGTTCCAAGCATCCATGTAAGTCAAAGCCAGCCAGGGAGGTACTGTTAATGATTCCAGCACTGGTTGGGAAAAAACAGGTAGATAACTTTTCTTAAAACAAAGCAAAACAAAACAACACAAAATGTATGGTACCTGAGTGTGACCCAAGGCTATCTTCTGGCCTACACAAATGTACAATTATGAGCAAACACACATATGTGTGAGTACACATACACACACACACACACACACACACACACACACACACACACACAGAGAGACCAACAACAACAACAACAACAACAATAACAACAGCACAACAACAACATGGATTTTCTGATTCTTGCAGAAGGGACGTGCTCCAGGAAGCTTGCCCTACTGTGACACATGACTTGGCATGCACTTTGAGGAGGTGGCTTCTCTGTGCCACATTCACAGGTTAATGTCAGCTGAAAAGGAGGGAGAGTCCCTGACAGTGTCAAAGTCAAAATATTGAACATTTTCCAAGGCCAGCATTAAAGAGCCAGAGAATTTTCCAGAAGTTTCAGTGATCACAGTGGGAGGGGAGCTCTTCATTGTGGTTGGGCCTGCTCTGGGTGGATGGCAGCTGAAAACATCCCAGATTCCTATTTCATTGTGCGTTGAGCTGAGGTCAACACAGGCCCAGGGGACTGTTTATCCCACCCTGGCAGGAGCTGCAAATTCAAGGGCAAATCTTGTTAACAGTGGGGAGACTGACTGTTGTCCATGGCCTCTTTCCCCTGAAAATGCTTTTGCACAGAGTGACATGGCTCATGCTGCCGTGGTCCTGACATGGTCCACACTGTTATGGTGGAGTGTGCCAAAGAGCACCAGGAGTTAGTCTGGGTTCCACTGTAAACAAACAGGCTGACTTGTTTGAATAACTTGGGTTTATCAAGAAAGATACTAGCCAACGAACAGACAGGCAAACAAACAAACACAGAATCAACAACAACAACAAAAACTCCAGGGAAACTGTGGTCTAGGGCTAGGAGTTCTCAGATTTTAGCAAGCAGACTCTCCTGGAGCGGCTTTGTGAAATTCAGAGTTCTAGGCCCCTTAGCCCAGAGTTTCTGATCCCATAGATTTAAAAGAGAGAGCCTGACGCTGTTTAGGTAGTCATGATGGTCCTGGGACTGCACTTTGACCTTGTGTGGGTGGTCCATGGCTTCTGTGTGTCCAATAAAGGATCCTGCAGGTGGATCCCACTTTCATATCACTAACATCTCCATCCCCCTGCAAACCTCATCTTGCTTACAATGACCAGGTGACAAAGAAAAAGTAAAGAGAGGCAGGCAGATCACTGTGAGTTCGAGGCCAGCCTGGTCTACAAAGTGAGTCCAGGATGGCCAAGACTACACAGAGAAACCCTGTCTCGAAAAACCAAAAAAAAAAAAAAAAAGTAAACAGACATCTTTCTGCCTTGAGACCCTGCTGTGTAGGGTGAAGCCCAGTTACATGATAGAGCCAGCCTTCTGTGACATCTTTGCAGCCAAGAAACTGCTGTCCTTGCCTGATCCTGGGTGTGCACAGGGTCGGGGGAGGGGTGGGAATTACAGGTAGTTTTTGTGAGGTGGGTAGGAGCTTTGTGGCTGTGGGAAGGTGGCAGCGGCTTAAAGCCCTGACGCAGATGTGTACAGATAAGCACAGCACGGTGACCTGTTCCCTAGAAATCACTCAGTTTTCAAAGTTGGGGAGCATGCTTCCTGGGTTGATGCAGCTCTGTGGACTGTTGAGTACAAGATATTACATTCAGTGTTTGGCTCCCCAGGCTACAGCTCTCTCTTCAGTCTTTGGAGAGCTAAAAGACATTATTTGTAAAGTGTCGGGTGTTTCATTCACTGCCACTAAATCCTGCTATGCCCAGGGCATCTGTTTCCCCTCTTCCTTTCTTTCTGCTGCTCTGTATCTAACACATCATAAGAAGGAGCAGTGGATGGATATCAAAGATAGCAAGGCTGTTCCTCACTGGAATGCCTGATGGAAAGTGGGAAACAGGGGCACTGGGTCCCCAGGCCCCAGGAGGGGAGGGAGCCCCACAAATGGTGCATGTGTTGGATGGGTGTCTCCTACTCATAAGACTCTATCTCAGTAGCCAGTCAGGGGTCAAGAGAATTGGGGACTGATGGCAGAAGGCAGTCTGCTGGGCTGAGCACGCGCCCCTCTGCTCTTGTTCTTCTGGAGGACCCCAACTAGGCTTGGGAGTCAGCCAAAGCTGCAGGGTTCCAGCCTTGACTGAGTCAGTTTTATTGATGTCTGTTTTCTGTGATATAGTTTGTGATGAATCTGTTTGCATGCTGTTTGGCTTTGAAACAGGGTCTCATGTAGCCCAGGCTGGCCTCAGAATTGTAGAAGGATGGCCTTGAACTCTGACCCTTCTGCCTCAGGCTCCGAAGTGCTGGAATTACCTCTCTCTCCCTCCCTCCCTCCCTCTCTCTCTGTCTCTCTGTCTCTGTCTCTCTGTCTCGCTCTCTCTCACACACACATACACACATACACATGATTGTGGTTGCAGGAACACTGAGAATCTCCTACCATCCGTAGGTTAATGTCAGTGTTGGGAGGGGTGCTGGTAAGAATGCAATTCTGGAGGACAGAAGGTGACAAAAGGAGAGTGGAGACAGTGTCCTGTGGGGACCAGAAGAGTTGCTGTCTTGAAGGACAAGGAAAAGGCTTTATGGGACAGGGAGCGTGGGAGATGAGCCTTCAGAACTGAATAAACATCTTGAGGACAGGAATGGCTTGGTGGTTGGTTCAGTTTGCATCTGCAACACCGTGTCTGCTCACAGCAACCACCCATGGAACACTGAAATCCTCAACACCGTGTCTGCTCACAGTAACCACCCATGGAACACTGAAATCCTCAACACCATGTCTGCTCACAGCAACCACCCATGGAACACTGAAATCCTCAACACCGTGTCTGCTCACAGTAACCACCCATGGAACACTGAAATCCTCAACACCATGTCTGCTCACAGCAACCACCCATGGAACACTGAAATCCTCAACACCATGTCTGCTCACAGCAACCACCCATGGAACACTGAAATCCTCAACACCATGTCTGCTCACAGCAACCACCCATGGAACACTGAAATCCTCAACACCGTGTCTGCTCACAGCAACCACCCATGGAACACTGAAATCCTCAACACCATGTCTGCTCACAGCAACCACCCATGGAACACTGAATAAACCAGAAAGAATGTTTGTATGGGTCGGGGAGGAGTGGTTAGACTTGTTTGGAAAATTATTTTCCAAACCTTATGTGATAAAAGTGATCTAGATATGGAAGGAAATAGTATATAGACTTGAGAAGGAAGCACTCACGTTCTGTTAGTGACCTCACATCTAAGTAGCTGTGACACAGTGAACTGTGTTCATCTGAGAACTGTTGGCTCTGTCATGTGGTTGTGTCTGACCGGGCCTTGAAGGCTGGAGAGGAGGGCAGCCTTGGATGAAGGATTATTGAAGGACTCTGTCGAGTTGACAAGACAGATCCATGAAATGTGATAAGATGTACTGTTGCCAACAATTACAGCAGTGGGCACAAGGAAGGCTTCGTGGGTCATGTTAGATCCAAGAAGGGCAAGAAAGGGTCATGTGTATATACAGAGCCTCCAAGACCCAGACAGGTGACTTGACAGAGTAGAGACAGGGTACATCGGAGAGTGTAACTCCCACCGAAGAAGATAGACTACCACTCCCATAGGGAGCCATAGTTTGATCTTGAATTTTCAAAAGCACCTAAAAAATGGAGCCGTGTAGGCGCTCCATATGTTTAGATGCTAGCTAACAATTTGACTTTTTCTACAAATTAATTGCGTGGCCCAAGCAGAAGGAGCCTGGGCCAGAGTGATGGGAAAGACCTGAGGGTTAAGCTCTGGGTCTTGCCAGTGTACACAGGAGGAGTCCACCCCTCCCTCGCAAGACACTGGGCTGGGCACGGATGCCCGCCAGCATCTAGGACAAAGGTCACGGGAGACTTCTGGGTAGGCCCTGTCCTGGAGAAGTTGGTTAACACAGGTGAGCTCAATGGTTTTGTGTATGTGTGTGTGTGTGTGTGTGTGTGTGTGTGTGTGTGTATGCGTGTGTGCATGTGTGTGGTGTGTGTGTGTGTCTGTGTATGTGTGTGCATGTGTGTGTGTTCGTGTGCACACTGTGTGTGTGTCTGTGCATGTCCGTGTGTGTGTATATGTGTACATGTGTGTGCATGTATGTGTGTGTGTCTGGGTCTGTGTTTGCGTGCGCGCGTGCATGCGTGTGTGTGTGTGTGTGTGTGTGTGTGTGTGTGTGTGTGTGTGTAGGTTTTTGCTTGTTTGTTTGAGACAGGGTTTCTCTGCAAAGCCTTAGCTGTCCAAGACTCACTTTGTAGACCAGGCTGGCCTCAAACTCCTCACAGAGACCTGCCTCCCAAGTGCTGGGATTTGTGTGTGTGTGTGTGTGTGTGTGTGTGTGTGTGTTTTGGTTTTTTTTATCATTGTTGTTTGCCTTTTAAAGAGAGAGAAAGGAAGGACATAGAGTTGGATAGATGGGGAGGATCTGGAGGAGTTGTGGGAAGCAAGAGCAGAATATATTTTATGAAAAAATAACTAAAAATGAACAAAATAATAAGTTATTGGTGATTTTAAAAGGCATCCAAGTTCTCATTCTCCGTTCTGTTTTAAACACACTGATCATGACCCATACAACGGACTTTGTGTCCCACAGGACCAAGCCCAGAAGTTTGAAGTCCTCCTGACCAGGACACATACACACTATGACATTTTTTTCCCTATTTTTTTATTGTGATTGTTGTTGTTGTTGTTCTTAAGCTGGCCTCTAGCCTCATTATGAGCTGAGGATGCTTCTGAACTTCTGACTTTGCTGCCTCCACCTTCTGACTGCTAGGATGCAGGTGTGCACTGCCACACCAGGTTTATGTTGCAACGGGGATTGAGCCCAGGGTGCTGTGCATGCTGGGTAAGCATTTCTCAGCCTGAAAAATGAGCCCACCATGTACGTTTTATTGAATGAAAGCAGAACAAAGCTTTTCTGTGGACAAGCATGTCTCTACCATGGGTGGCCCTGTTTTAGAGGGACTGGGCACATTTCTATTAAATATGCTTTTCACGTGGCACTGTTAAAGTTTCCACAAGCTCTCTGCATCTCTGATGTATCACTCTTCTAAGCAGGGATCTGCTACCCAGCCATGCACGGTGCCACCCAACCACGGTGACGCTCTTCACTTCCATTCTTGGGCACAAAATCCTGTCTGTTATTCATTTTTTGACTTATCAGGGCCTTTCCAGAAAAATTAAAACTTTGAAGCTTTGGACGGAGTGGCCCCTCCCCCTGCCGGTTCAGGAATGTCTGAGAGGGGGAGAGGTTGTGTGTAGCAGGACCTCCCCCTGCACTAGGAAAGGCTTGGCCATTCCTTGGGGTCAGGCCATGTCTGTCATCACTCCTGTCTTAAGTCTGGAAGTTCTCCTGTGACACACAACAGGATTCAAAAGAAACTGGGACTTTTGCAGCCTGAGCCCAAGAGTGGCTTCCCATGATTGAAAAGACCCTCTGAGGTCCACCCGTTTCCTCATTGGCTGTACTTTGTCTGGAGCAAAGGAACGCTTGCAATCCTGTACGGTCATGATTCCACAGGCCCACAGGCAGTGGCTTCCTATGGCTAACATGTCCTACGGTCCAGTGATCAATCTTCCATGATGACTTTTACCTGTTGGGCTCCTGACGCTTGCATCCCCCGAGTAGCTCTAGTTCATCACTATATGGTCCAGTGAAATGTTGACGTCACAGGAATGGTGGCTCTAAAGTGGGGCTGACAGCTGGTGGCTCAAGAGTCTTTTTGCAGGAAGCGTCTGCCTATTCAGCCATTGGCGCTGGCTGCTCCATTATCATCTGACCTGTTCACATGTTTAGCTTTTCCAAGGCTCTGGCGACCCTCCAGCTCCTCCCCATGTGTCGGCAGCTCAGTTAAAAGTTCTGTTTTATGAGCCTCTGGCCAGAGGGCTGAGCCAGAGCTGAGGTGAGACTCGGTCCACCCACCCACCATTTCATCTTCTCTGAGCCAGAGACCTAACCTGCCTTCCAAGTTGCAGAAATACCGCACCCAACCATACAGTGAGGCCTTGATTCCAGTGAGAGAGTGCATCCCAAAATCAGGTAAGCCACTCCTGAGTAAGGGTGCCTGAAGTGGACAGATCTCCATATACCACACACCCACAAATGCTCATATACATTTCACATGCCCCTGCACACATATGCACACATGCACACCAGCATCTTTCAGGATAAAACTTCCTTGAATTTTCAAAAACATGTCCTAAAACCCTCGTAGCATGTGAGTTTTGTAAGCAATCAACCACCTAGCGACACATCCCATCGTTTTACCTGTGGCCAACCTTTGGTGGCTGACGCCAGTGTTGACAGTCTTCCAGGAAAGTGTGTGTATGTGAAAACTCCCACATGAGGCATAGACTGGGTCTGATAGCTCTTATTCAAATGTCTTATGTCTGGCTTTTCTTTTGTGGGCTCCTTTCTAAGAGGCAGTGGTGACTATGACATGGGAAGGGCATTTGTCAGGTGGGATTGTGTTGATGGGGTATTGAGTGATTCCTGTCTCTGTGTGTACATTACCATGCAAATATGGAGGAGCACTAACCTAACCTGCTGCTTTGTTTGAAATCTATAGAGACAATGAAAAGTTGCTGCCTGGGGCTGAGCAGAGGGAGGCACAGCAGCCTATGGGCACAGGGTTTCTGTCTGGGGTAATGAAATGCTTCAAAATCAGATTGTGACAGAGGCTGGCAGCTACTCAGCAGGTAAAGTGCTCGCCTTGCAAATACAATGATTCAGTTCCATCCCAGACCCCCCCTAAAGTAAAGCTGGGTCTGATGGGGCATGCTTATAAGGCCAGTACCAGGGAGACAGGGACAGGAGGCTATCTGGGAGCTCCCTGGCAAGCCAGCCTAGCCTACATGGCACAGTCCGCACCCGTGAGACACCCTGATTCTCAAGAATTGTGAATGACGCCTGGGGAATGACAGCAAAGGCTATCCTTTGGCTTCTACACACATGTGCACTTAAGAATGTGCACCTGTAGGTATACACACACACACATACCCACACACGTACGCACACACACAAATTAGGTAGTAGTAATCACTGCAGTACTCAGCAAATATACCAAAGACTATCAGATCGCACACTGAGTTAATGGATGTATTGTACAATGGCCAAGTTTGTCTCACTGAAAGGACTAAAACCAGAACTGCTGCCTCAGTGCTATGGTAGGCTGACAGGGTGACTCAGAGCTGGGAGAATTCTTGGGTGACATTGGACAATCCAGAGAAGAGCAGGTGCCCATCCCTGAAAGTCAGAAGACCAGAGACCCTGACATTCAACACAAGTGACTTGAGGTGGTAAGTGTGGACATTCTGTGACCAAGGGCCTTAAACTGTGACCCAAGATTTGCCCACACTGAAACACCCAGAGACAGCCATGGCTTCTGCTTGTTTCATGAACATTCTTCTGTCGGGAAGGGCCCCGAACGCTGGCATTTGTTTCATTCACAGGCTCTTCTGGGTGACATGGTAAGATTGGGCTTCCTTGTACAGAAGGGGAAACTGAGGCTCAGAGACAAAAAGCAGGTGTCACAGCCTTAGGAGGAACAGAGCTAGAGATGGTACTGACCCATCTAACCAGCACTCCTGGGCGACCACCTCCGGCTTTCACCACATTCCTCTATTGTAGCCCAGGTGTTCCCACTTCATTTGTGGTGTGAACTGAAGCTCCATAGAGGGGACCAGACTGTTCACTCATTGCCGCTCTCATCTCAAGAAGCAAATGGGACCTCAACTCCTGGGCTCCTTAGTTTTTCCTTCAGGACACAGGGGGCCACTTCACTCCCCACCTTTGTTGGCCTCACTGTCCTCTAGCCAAATCCAATTTCCTAATGTGCCAGACATGTTTATCCCACAACCAGAGATTGCTTCTTTTCTTCCCGTAAGTACTGCCTGTCTCGGAGGCCCAGCTGGAGCTGTCTGTAAACCAGTTTCTGCTCCTCTTCTTACTAAAACAGCCCAGAGCCCAGCAGGCAACCTGAGTCAGAATGTGTTCACAGTGGGCTGAGTCAGGATGTGTTCACACTGCTTCAGCAGGCACACTGAGTCAGGATGTGTTCACACTGCTTCAGCAGGCACACTGAGTCAGGATGTGTTCACACTGCTTCAGCAGGCACACTGAGTCAGGATGTGTTCACACTGCTTCAGCAGGCACACTGAGTTAAGATGTGTTCACACTGCTTCAGCAGGCACACTGAGTCAGGATGTGTTCACACTGCTTCAGCAGGCACACTGAGTCAGGATGTGTTCACACTGCTTCAGCAGGCACACTGAGTCAGGATGTGTTCACACTGCTTCAGCAGGCACACTGAGTCAGGATGTGGTATTCACACTGCTTCAGCAGGCACACTGAGTCAGGATGTGTTTACACTGCTTGTAGGAAGTTAAAATTTGTCTGAGAAGCAGGCTCTGCTGAAGCCTTTATTTACTATTTCCACCTCTGACTCCACTGATGCTTTCCTTTCTGCTGAAAATAATTGAATGAAGAAGTCACAGAGTTAATGCTGTCTGTCACCTTCAAGGTGACAGATACAGATTATAGGTGGTTTGCTTTGCTTGCAAAGGCCCTGCAAAATTCCATCATGCCAAAAGCTTGGATAGGCTGAAGTTCAGGTCTGGGAGGAGCCAGGAGAGAGCAGTTTTAGAATCTGTAGCTTGCCTGACCCTAGAGTTGGCACCTGTGAACCCAGGCCTGTGCTTTCATCTCTCAGTGCGGATGCAGATGCGGGAGGCCCCCAGGGGAGGTGAGTGTGAGTGTCTGTTCCCAGGAGGGAGAAAGCCTTTTTGAGGAAGGGTTCATATGCCTGTACTACAACTTACATACACCCAAAAGGCTAAGAGCCTCACTCTGCTGGCAGTGTGACCTTGGGACAGTGGTGCACAGGTGAATGTTTAACAGCCATCTTTCCAGCAGACACAGAGGAAGATGATGATTTGTAAAATGTGCCCATTTCCAAGGTGTAAATATCTCCACCTGAGCAACCTTTAAGCTACCAGGTAAAGCCATCAGCTGCATAGCTGTCTGAGCGTCCCCACTGCTGAAGCAAACTGTAACCTCTGAAAACTCAGTGTTCCTCTCTGTAGGATGGGTGCTGTTGTAATTTTTGGCCACTTCTTACATAGCACTCCATGCTATATAGACATGGGCCACCCCATAAGCTTGTCTGGGATGCCGTAGTTGGCTGGTAAATGACTCCACGTGTGCCCTGGGACATATGAGGAAGCAGAACAGCAAGACAGAGACAGCTGGGAGGCTTGCTGTAATTTTGACAGGTGGGTTTGTTCTGCGCAGGGACTGTCCCGCCAACACTTTAGACCCTTCAAACTTCCTTGTTTATTTCCTCTAAGGGGTCTGGGTTCTGAACGAAAGGGTGGGGGTGGTGGTGGAGTCTGCTCAACTCTGACCCCCCCTCTCTGGACTCACATTCCCACAGACGGCTCAAGTGACACCACAGTCCCTTCTCATCTCACAGTCAGGAGGCCCTGGCTCCCTCTCAGCCCATTAGCGTGTGCTGATCTGCCTGGAGGGTTTGACTTGGTCCAGCTCGAACAGGGATTTCTGCGGCAGGGATGGTTTGAGGTCTCCAGGTAGTTTTTAAAATTCTATAATATTGCAGAAGGGGGGGTGTCTGTCATATTTCAGACCTTCTTACCTCTCTAGGTCCCTCACTGTCCTCT
The DNA here is from genome assembly GCF_964271855.1 of Acomys minous. Classification (NCBI taxonomy): domain Eukaryota; kingdom Metazoa; phylum Chordata; class Mammalia; order Rodentia; family Muridae; genus Acomys; species Acomys minous. Next base: position 3,955,695 of record NC_140484.1, read on the forward strand.
GTGACATTCAGCTGACACAGGCTTTGGAGCCCAGGCTGCTGCCCCCAGGGGGGAATGGGCTTTGCAGAGTCTCTCCCGCCCCTTGGGAGGGGCTGGGACAGATCCCTCAATTTCCAGAGCAGAGTCTAGTCTGATTGTGGCCAGAGAGCCTTGGGACTTGTCCATTACAACTGACTGTACCGTAAGGCAAGATTCCAGCTGGAGGGCCCCAGAGCGTTGGCCTGGTGAGTCACGACAGTCACAGGTGTGTCCGGGAAGTCACCCTTTGAAGGGAGGAAGATATGGCAGTGCTGATGTCAGAGTCTTTCTCAGCCCCACCTTTTGTGCAGCGGGCAAGTGGAGCGCAGAGAACAGGCATGATGAGGCATGAGTCACTTGAGGCAGCTGCCCAGCCATAAGATGCTTAGTGCGGTCCCTCCTCACCTCGAGGGGAATCAGATTAATTGGACTTGAGCCTGGGCTGTTTCTTTCCTCAGGAGCCCAGCAGAGGGGTGAGCAGGTGGCCATGGAAAAGGCAAGTGCAGGAAGGGGACGCCACCTGTGGAACAGGCAGATGAGAGTAGAGTAGAGCCCATCTGTGGGACTGTTTATGCCAAGTAATAACCCTGATTACCAAACTCACGGGAATCCGAAAATGAGGTGGCGGAGGCCAATTCAGGAGAAGGCTCCTTTGGACCACTAATGACAGGGCGACCTGTACGTAGCTCACAGTAACTACCACTTGCCACAGCAGGGAATGAGCTGCTGAGTAAACTGCAAATTAAGCACCCTGTGCATTTATTTAAACGAGTGCGTTTCTCATTTCCTGTACCATTCTCGCTCAAGGAGCAGGAGTGGGAGGTGGGAGAGAGCACAAACTCTAGGGTGTGTGCTTAGAAGGTGGCAGAGCTGGGAATGTCACCTAGGTAAGGAAGCAGTGACTGTAACACAGACTGTCTTTATGCAGAATCTGCGTGGTGTGTGTGTGTGTGTGTGTGTGTGTGTGTGTGTGTGTGTTCCAGTGGGGCAGAAGCCAGAGGATGATGTCAGTTGTCCTGTGCTCTCTTGGTCCCTTGGGTCTCTCAAGGAGTCACTGCTTTTGCTAGACTGGCTGGCTAGAGAGTTCTGGTGACCTGTGCCCCCAACACGTGGACCACGGGTGCATGTGTGCCGTGCCAGGCTCTCAGTGTGGGAGCTAGAGGTCCTTGTCCTTGTACAGCTAAGATTCTTACCCACTGAGCCATGGGTCGTACCCCCCCATTCCCCCCCCCATCCTTAGAGTCAGCCTCGCTGTGTGAAGTCCCCTCTATTATTTGTTTATTTACTAGCAGGCATGCCTTTCCAGTGGCTGCAGCTGGGTGTTCGCCTCTTCTGAGCTGGCAAATCAGAACCCCAGCGCCTGCCGCAGCAGCTTGGCTTCCTCTTGTGCTGCTAAGACTTTGCTGTGGAAATCCCAGCCTCAAGTGGTTTCCAAGCACGAGCCTTGGAGCAGACTGTTTCAGACGTGGGGTCTTGGGCAAGGTGATTACCCTTCTGGTCTGGCTTTCCTTCTCTGCAAAACAGGAGTGGGGAGCAGTATCCCAGATGGCATGTCTTGGAAGGTCTCTGTGATCGGCACGCTGGGACAGTACAGCGCCTGGAACACAGCAGGGCGCAGTAAACGTCACCTGGAAGAGTGATTTACTAGTGTTCCCGTGTCTGTGCTCCTGTGGGTTGGGGGTGAGATTATATGTCTGTACAAATGTGTGGAAGTCAAAGTGCAACCTCGGTCATCATCTATTCCTCAGAAACTGTCCCACCCCCGCATCCCACCCCACCGTCAGCATCCTTTCGATACCTGTAGTTCTTAGTCTAAGGTGGGGCACCACGTGAGTTCCCCGTTCCCTGTCAGGATGTCTGGTGGTGTTCTTCTTTGGGTAGCCATGTTGTTGTGAAATCACAGGAGGCTCTTCCCTGCCATTTTAGTAGACACAATCTCTCAGTTTCTGGTCCTCTCCCTCTTACATGACGCTCCCTGAGGTGTAGGTTCAGAAAGTCTGCTCTGTGTGTGTCAGCTGGCGCTGGGCTCCCCACAATCACTGCTTTCTGTGTTTTTTTTTCTGTAATGCTCTTCATCTGTGACAAAGAGGAGTCTGATGACGGATGAGAGTTACACTTACCGATATTAAGAGCCCATCAGAGCGCTGCACTCTGTCTACCCGCCATGTCTGTCTCCTTGGGTGACTCTTGGCTATGGAAATTTCAAAGGTTTTTTTAAACCTTTATTGTTATAATGTATACAGAGCGCTGCCTGCATGTACATCTGCAGGCCAGAAGAGGGCATCAGATCACATTACAGATGGTTGTGCGCCGCCATGTGGTTGCTGCCCATTGAACTCAGGACCTCTGGAGGAGCAGTCAGCGTTCTTAGCCTCTGAGCCATCTCTCCAGCCCCCAAAGGTTTTATTTTTAATGAAGTTGATCCAGATAATACTCTCTCTCACACTCACTCCCCCCCTCTGTCTCTCTCATATATATATATTTGTTTGTTTTGAAAAGAACACAGTGAAAGTGAGTTTCCATCCCATGATATCAAAGGGCCATTCGGTCACCACAGCCTGCCACTGGGTGCCCGAGCTCGGCCACCGGTCTGAAGTGGCGACTGTTCGATCTCTCCATTGCAGCCGCTCCTTTCCTCTCCCGTCCCACACTGTTCCCACCCTCAGCACGGCCAAGGAGTGTGGCTGCTCTTTGAGCACATAGCTCTTGGGAGTCGCCTTGGGGATGAGGAAGGAGCCCCATGAGCAGGAAGCTTCCAGCAACCTGAGAAAGGGTGGAGGGCCACGGGGGTGCACAGAAGTTGGTGGGAGTTAGGGAAAGTGGCACCAACGTTTGTGCCTTGATTTCCTGCCAACTGTATTTCTTGTCTATGTCACCTTGAACGAGTCATCTTGTCCTGAGCCTTCCTTTGTCTCTTGGTAAAAGTAGGTTGTTGAATCCTTTTTTTCTTCCCATAGAGAGCTCTGAGAATAAAATGAGATCAAACAGTATGAAGGGGTTAAAGCTATTAAGCTCTGTGTCGTGTCCGAGGCGGAGGAGGACATGGGTGATTCTGAGTATCTCAGATGGCCCAGAACGTATGCAGCACACGGAGCACTGCCCGGCTCCAGGATCTGTCCGTCATCCCACCTGAACCTCCTCGCTTGTCATCTCAGTCTCCAAGATGGATGTGGCGTGATTGAAGGGGTGCAGAATAGGCCTTGTGATGGCCTCTGCCTAAGGACACCACAGGCTGCTGGCATTTCCTCAGTGTCATGCACCCTGCTCTCATGCTCCCATGGAATGTCAGAGCTGTAGCTGGGCCACTTTGTTTGACTGTGAAGGCAAACATACATCTCCTCAGGCACAGCTTGCTGTAGGCAGTGTTGTCAGAGGGGCCAGCGCCTCTCCAAACTTGTTACTATGCCCTGGAGAAATGCACATCTCAGGAACAGGTTCTTTTGTTCAGAAAGCACACGACTATGTTTTGGGGGCTCCCTGCACTTCTCCTAGTTGCCAGTAAGATGAGCAAACAGGTCGTGGAAGATGTTCATGGTACCCTCCACCTTCCAGGGTAAATCACTGGCAACTAGAAACAGTGGGAAGACTTGGGAAGCCCTGGTAAAGGGAACATCAGCCAGTTACAGGAACATGCCCTCTTTATTCCTCAGTGTAGAGAAGCAGGGCCCGCCCAGGCTCTGATGAGGGCATCAGAGTGGAACTTAGCAAAAGAGCCAGTCAGCAGACTCAGCGAGGGCAGCCCTGGCATGAGCGAGCTTCGGGCAGCTCAGCACATTTCAGTATACACTGGCTCAGACACTGCATTTACTTGGTAGCAGCTAAACCTTAAAGACATGCCAGAAAAGGGACCCCTTTGTTCACCTTGTGAAAGGAAGGGGGTTCTTTTGTCTCCATTTATTAGTTAGGATAAACACACACACACACACACACACACACACACACACACACACACACACACACACACACACACACACACACACACACACGCTTCCAGATGAAGGAAAGGCAGGTAAACAGTCTCTGCCTATCTCTGGTTAAAGGTGGAAGTCCTCTCCAGGCATTGAAGTCTTTAGATGTGACAACATCTTTCTAAAAGGAAATGTTTACAGACCGCAGACGTTGGTCTTCACTCTGACCTGGGGGCAGTTGCCAGCAATAGAGCTGTCCCTTTTAGTCACAGAAAACCTGGCAGCGGCAGACATCTTCCCTCTCTCATGGTGACTCAGCCTGGCTGGCTTTGCAATATGAAACTGAAAGTCAGAAGAAGTCTCGGGGTTACTTAGGCAGAAAACCTCATCCCTGTTTAAGAGACGGATGCCTTGTCGTCTCATGCAGTTCCTGGGAGGATGGGTCACACTCTGTTTAAGGGATGGATGCCCCGTGGTCTCACGTGGTTCCTGGGGAGGATGGGTCCTGCTGGCTGTGGTGACACACACCTGTAGGATACGCTAAAGAGGGTGGTCTTGTGCTGTAAATCCAGGCTCTCTTTTTAGCTGAGAAGGCTAACATCGAGGGCACGATGGCTCAGTGGTTAAGACCCCTGTGGGTTCCCCACCTGTAATGCTCTAGGGACCTGCTGTTCTCTTTTGTCCTCCACGGACACTGCACTCACATACTCAAATCCACACACATACATATATAATTAAAAATAAAAGTAAAATCACTCTTTAGTAAAAAAATGCCCAAGTGCTTCACCTGGAGTGTGTGTAAGAGTTGCTTGAGGAATTTTCTAGAAGTAGGTTCCTGACCCCTACACTTGGGAAAATATTGGGGATTTGTTTGTTTCTTTGTTTATGGTTTTTCAAGACACGGTTTCTCTGTCTTGGATGTCTTAGACTGGCTTTGTAGACCAGGCTGGCCTTGAACTCACAGAGAACCACCTGCCTCTGCCTCCCTGAGTGCTGGGATTAAAGGTGTGCACCACCACACCCACCTAAATTATTTATTTTTGTTTACTGTTTGCCTTAGTTTTTTGAAACAAGGACTCAACATGTTGTTCAGGCTAGCCTGTAATTTCTGATCCCCCTGCCTCAGCCTCTCTAGGACTGGGTTCAAGGCATATAACATGTGCCTGGGTTTTATTATTTTTAATCAACATACAGTGACTATATATACTTATGGAGTACAGTGTGACATTTTAAAACTATTGTGTATATGTTGTATGATCAGATTATGGGATTTGGCATATCTGTCACTTACTATTCCTTTGCACTGGGGACTTGTCACATCCTGCCTTCCCATTGTCCTGAAATACTCAGTTGTCAACCATAGTTACCCTGATAACTACCATAACACACTGGAAGCCATTTCTCGTGCCTGGCAACACTCCTGAGAGTGTTAACCATGCCCTCTGTGCCCCCCACATCATCCTCAGGCTTTAGTAGCTAAGACTCCATGTCCACCTTCATGAGGCCAACGTACATATTTGAGAACACGTGGCATACGTCTTTCTGAGCCTGAGTTTGCTTCCTTACTGTAATGTCCTCCTGTAGTGTTCATGTTGCTGTAAGAGACCAAATCTTATTCTTTTTCTGGCTAAATACTATTCCACTGTATAGAAAGACATGCCATGTTTTCTTCATCTGTTTCTTGGCCATTGGCAGATTGTCTGTCAACATGGCTTTACCTCCCCTGGGTGTCCGTCTGTATTTGGATTGCTGGTTGGAACCGCCATAGTGTGTTCCATACTATACTAATTTGCATTCTGACCAACTGTGTCTGCGAGTTCCACTTTCCCCAGGATACCCCGCCACCACCGCCACCACCGCCACCACCACCAGAAATTGTTCTTTTTTTATCTTTTACATGATAGCCTTTGTGGATAAGGTAACATTTTCCTTTCTAAAGAAAGGCACAAGGATTTATAATTGTATGGTTGGCACATTTATCATGGTGATAGCAGGGATCTCAGGCCCACCTAGAGACATACATTGCCAAACATATACAGTGCATGTCATACACTGGCATACACATACACTGTCTGTGCTCTTCCTTCTGGAAGCCAATCCTAACTAAATATCCTACTTAGAACAGTTTCCTGCCTTGTCCAACAGTCTGGGAGGAGCATAGTAGGAGCAGAAGGGCCTAGCTGTGCATCTCTGTGTTCACACTAGCTGCTACTCTGCCCAGCACCTCTGAAGCCCAATTTCCTCATCCACCAACTGGGAGCCCATTGCTCATCCCCTGCCAGGCAAGGTCGGTGCAACAGGCGTGAAATGACTTTACGTGTAAGCGCCGTGCCCAGTATTGGTAAGATACCCAGTGAGGGTAAGTTTACCCGGTAACAGGAGGACGAAAGTGAAAACCTTGCCTGCCCCCCTTCCCCTGCCCCCTCCCCTGCCCCCCTCCCCTCACCATCAGCATCGGGAGCTGGTGCCCGTTGAGAGAACCTTTCACTTAACGCCCAGGTGAATACACTTTTGGCCTTGTCACACATTGCTCTTGGAGATCTTGATAGCACACGTGCCCCTCCTTCATTCCTTCAGAGAAATATTAATTTGAAGGTAAACACAGGGTTTCAAGAGAGATCTTATCGGGTAGATAAAGGAATGCAGGTGGCCTGTGATCCTGGCTTCCTTGCCTCCAAGCATTCTTGGGATCCAGCCTGAGGCTGAGAGACCGGGGGTCACATGATTAGTTTGAAACCACAGCTGCTCCCTACCAATGCCTCACAAGAAGAACCGTGTTCTTCAGAAGCGGGGTCAGGGGCTGGTGTTTGCACCATGTTGCCCAAAGCCTTTTCAACAAAATGAGATTGGCGGGGCGCTCTGTGTAGAACAGCACACTATAACACATACCGCAGCGCACGGCCAGCTTCCTGAGCTAACATTTTTCCTGCATTGGGCCTTAGCAGGCTCACCGGAGCTGCCCAGTGCAGTTTTCCTACTTAACAAACTTTGAAACTGCCATTGCTCTTTGTGTTGGTTGATCAACTGTCACATGGTATTCTAAGGCTCTTTGTCAGAAAAGGAAGTTGCTAGCAGCGAGGGCCGGTTGGCATTCTCTGGCCAAGGAAACGTGCAAGGGACTCGAGCCCTTGTGGTTGGCAGGAACCTCTCTGCCTCCCACTTGCCACTGCAGTTCAGACTGCGCACCCTACTCTGATGTCAGGACAGCCAAATTAACCTTCGTTTTCTGAAAGCTGTGCCCAGGCTCTGGGGGGACCATCTCTACCGTCTCCCCATACACTCTGACCTGGTCCAGTTCCTTCCCCTGACGGGCAAGGAAGCGGGCCACAATGCTATTGTTTTAAACTTTTTTGCTCACAATATGTGTGAAGAAGTGTTTTCACTGTGAAAGTCTCATGATGAGCCTCCAATAGATTAGATGAGTCCCCAAATTAAGTTCAAAAATATTCTCTGGTGACAGTGAGGGAAAAACTGTCCCACCATTTCATGAACATTTTGCTCTGACTGGGGATCTGGGCCATGAAACACAGTTTAGGGAGTAACCGAAACCACTAAGAAATGGTCCCCATCTCTAAGGAACCTTCTAGAATATGCTAAGTCAGTGAAAAGATGCCACAAACACTAATTGCAAACTACTAAGCGGAACAAGATTGTATTTGTAATGACCCAGTGTGTAGTCCTTGAGAAGCTGCGGCGGAAACAGCATTGTCCACAACCAACAAGCATGCGTGTCCCCAGCGGGCTGTTAGGCTGCCACTGACCCACACATCTGTGGATCCAACACCATGGGACGGGCTGTGTGTGTCCAGCTAATGCTCACTGAATGGCCGTGTGGCTGCTTTGCCACTGCATGCCGGGGATAGTCAAGCATCCTGGAAAGACAGTTGCCTAGGAACGCTTTTTTCTCAACCAGATCTTTTGCTGTTTCTTTCCAGTGGCGCATCCTCAGGACCCTCACCACGCATCAGAGAAGCCTGTCATTCACTGCCATAAATGCGGGGAGCCGTGCAAGGGCGAAGTGCTGCGAGTCCAGACCAAGCATTTCCACATAAAATGTTTCACCTGCAAAGGTACAGTGCCTCCAGCGTCCTGTTGAGTGGTGTGTGGTCACAGTGCCTGTGGTGCCACCCCAGGCTCCCAGGTGATGTCTGAGCATCCGGTTCAGTGGCACATGGCCATCAGTACCCGTGGTGCCACCCCAGGCCACAGGTGATGTCTGAGCATCCGGTTCAGTGGCACATGGCCATCAGTACCCGTGGTGCCACCCCAGGCCACAGGTGATGTCTGAGCATCCAGCTCAGTGGCACATGGCCATCAGTACCCGTGGTGCCACCCCAGGCCACAGGTGATGTCTGAGCATCCAGCTCAGTGGCACGTGGCCATCAGTACCCGTGGTGCCACCCCAGGCCACAGGTGATGTCTGAGCATCCAGCTCAGTGGCACGTGGCCATCAGTACCCGTGGTGCCACCCCAGGCCACAGGTGATGTCTGAGCATCCAGCTCAGTGGCACGTGGCCATCAGTACCCGTGGTGCCACCCCAGGCCCTCAGGTGATATCTGAGCATCCAGCTTAGTGACACATAGTCATCAGTACCCATGATGCCACCCCAGGCCCTCAGGTGATGTCTGAGTGCTTTAAGAAGCTCTTAACTCACTCGCCTCTGCTTTAGGAGTAGATTAGACTTCAGGGAGACAGCAGACCCTTTCAAGGCAAAGTCTTGGGGGCATTAATTGACGTTCTGATCCTGTGGGGAGGAACTTTGTGGACATACGTTGAAAGTGGAGTTTTGAGATTCCTGTATTTATTTTTCTCTATGAACGAAAAGATTCCTATTAAAGTAGCTTTGATATCCACTATTTATGGAAGGACTTTTAATATGAACTTTTAATATGAACTGCTCAGGGCTGGAGATACGGCTAAGTGGTTAGGAGCACTTGCTGTCTTGCAGAGGACCCAGGCCAGTTCCTAGCATCCACACGATGGCTCTAACAGCCCTCTGTAGCTCCAGTGACACAGGCGCTGACACCTACTTTTGGCCTTAGTGAACACATCATACATGTGGTTTATATAAAGACATGTAGACAAACAGTCATGCACATAAAATTAAAAAACACACAAAACTCCTTTTAAATAAAATATTGAATGCTAAGTCTCTATGTGTATATGCACTCTCACGTGTCTAGAAGTGAAAATTAAGCCTCCGTGTAGAAAAGCGATCCCCAGCCACACAGGTCCCACTTAACACCACTGTCCATTTGCAAGGCCATGCCCTGCAGCTCACAGGGGTTGGCTAGTTAGTCGGCCATGTCCACGGACTTCAGGGAAAGCAGACATAGAGAGCACTTGGTACGTGGGGGGTTTTCCCCAAGTGCATTGGTGTTTTACCGGCCGGTGCACATGGGAACTGAGAACTGAAACCATGTCCTCTGGAAGAGCAGCCAGTGCTTTTAACCACTGAGCCACCTTCAGCCCCTGGTGTGAGTTTTGAGACACAGGTCACCGGAGTTCTGGAAATTGTGTCAGGGAGCTCGGTGTGTGCGTCTGAGCAATGTGCGGGAACAGGAGCGAGCCAGCTCCATGGCGTCCCCGGGCTTCTCTGTGCTCGCCAGGCATCCTGGACGCCGGGCGTCCCTGTATGCATCCTGCGAGCAGAGACGCTCACTGCTACGCAAGCACTTGCTCATGGCCCGTAGGCTCCCGGGTGCTTGATAAAAGCACCTAGTAACCAGCGGGTGTGTGAAAGGGGCGGGTGGTTCTCTGGACTCTGTCCCAGCCGTTTCTCCCACCGCACATAAACTTCCAGGAGAGAAGCTGGGAGGCGAAGTCGGAAGTAGGGATGAGAGAGGAGTTAGCACCATCGACTAAGCTCAGTGCTGAGAGGATGGTGACGGTTAATGACTCAGAGTTCTGCTACGGGCATGGGTTATAAGCCCTCCTGCCATATGCAGGAACTGCACAGCCCTGCCAGCTGCTGGAGTATTCACTGGTTCTTATGGTGATGACTTTACTATATACACGTGGTGTCGCGTTGTCTACCTTACAGCTATACAACTACATCTATTTAAAAGAGCCATCCCAACACACATATTATATACGGGGATTATTTGATGCTCCTTTTAAAAAGTGCTCTCTGCAGTATGGCCAGCTAGAGTTTTCAGAGAGACTACACTGACCCTTAGGAAGCCCGGGTCGCTCCCAGGGTGGAGATCCTACAGCTGTACCGTAGAGCCTGAGTCTTGACGCCTGTAAGCAGCGTGATCGGAGGCAAGTCACATGCCTGTCTGTGACCCAGTGCCATACCCTGTGCTGTTACGTCACCTCAGATCTGAGCTTTGCATGGGCCTTACATTGGTAACCATACATGTCGGCAGTACAGCACTCAGAGGGTGGAGGTGCCATGCACAGCATGCCTGAGAAACTGGCTTCTGGCTCCACCCAGTTTGGGTAACTTGGAGTAACCCCCTTGTTTCTCCCTTTAGCTTTTTGCTCATAAATTTCCAGAGACATGGCTAAAAAAAAAAAAAAAAAAAAAAAAAAAAAAGATAAGACATGAGATAAATACAGTATGCAAATGACTATGGCCATATGTGTATCTGATACTTCTAGTGAACTTTGAGACAGTCAAGACATAGCCCTGTCCCCAGATAACCCTTTGGTTTTCTTATTTTCTGGTTTGAACCCAGAGACTGGGCATAAAGCTTCTTATGTTGGAGATTGTACCTTGTCTCGTGCCGTAAACATGTCCCTGAAGCGATGAGCGTTTTCTTAGGCTGGAGTCCTATTTTTAGGCCATGTGCTGTTTCTTAGGGGTTAATTATTCAGAATTATTTGGCAATTTAAGAAAATATTGCTAAGGCCAAAAAGAAAAAAAAAGTCATCTACTCTTATCAGTTTCTGTCTCCTTGCACTTAGTTGCCAGCGTGTCCTGACCCTCTGGGGTTAATGTTTTACTTGTGGAAGTGGTTGCCATTTCCATATGGTACCCTGTAGGGGAGCCATGGCTTTCCAGAGATGCTAGAGCTGCACTGATCAGGATTCAAAGCCAAGTGCGCAACTCTTAAATATCCTAATAGCTGTGTTAGAAAGGCGAAAAAGGACAGGCACATTTAATTTTCATAATATATTTCACTTAGCTATATGTGTCAAAATAGTGTTTTAATTAGCATAAAATTATTGAGCTTTCTGGTTTTTTTTTTTCATCCTAGCTTTTAACACATGCCAATTTGGACTGGTCGTATGTCGAGTGCTCAAAAGCCACCTGCGGGTGGCGGTCACCATATTGGAGAGCACAATTCCACAGACTCTCTGAGGCTTGCATTCTTGTGGGTCTCTCATTCCAACTTCCTAGGCCTCCTGTGCAGGAAGCTAAGCATTTCTCCACTCCTTGTTGGCCAGCGTTCCTCTGCCTGTATTTCCCAGCATGGAGCAGGCACAGCTGCCCCCAGGCCATCTTCAGTCCACTGAACGTCTCGCTGTCTTCTACCTCTTCATCCTTTCCCTCCTTCTCGCCCTTTCTTTTTTCTTAAAAGTTTAAAGTTATTTTATGGATATGGATGTTTTGCCTGTTTGTCTGTGCGCTGTATGCATGCAATGTCCACAGAAGCCAGGAGAGGGCGCTAGCTCCCTGGACCTGGAGTTACAGATTTGTGAGCCACCGTGTGGGTGCTGGGTATTGAACCCAGGTCCCCTGGAAGAGAAACCAGCGCCTTACCCGCTAAGCCATCTCTCTTGCCCCACTTCCTTTCCCCTTTCAACTAAAAAACAACAACAAACATCCTATAACAAGCAGGACCATTTTCCTGCGTGCTGCCATTTTGGTGGGACTTAACTGTCCACAGAGATGTCCCACCAATGTCAAAGCAGATGAAGGGTCTGTAGGTGGCAGCAGTGCCCATCTCAGAAGAGCTGTCTTCTTTCTGGTCCACCCACCTCTGCCGGCCGCTGAGTCCTTACACACGGTCTCGTTTCTCCTGGTATGCTGGAATCTAGCTGTGTTGTTCAGCCAGCTAGCGGGTCAGTGTCCTGGGATGGAAGATTTGGGGGCCAGAGCACTGCTGAGCAAGCTTTTGTGGAAGGCCAGCTAGTTCAGCACCGGCTACGCGCTCACCCTGCCTTGCTCCCCTCCTACTCCACCCCCCACTCCCACCCCGCTGTCCCCCATACGTGCACACACTCCACCCACAGAGCTTTACTTCCTGAGTGTGGCTGAGGGTGTTTTCTGGGATTAGAAAGAACTGAGATCCCCATGGCAGAGAACAGGAAAGATGAATGGTTGTTGCTTAAAAAAAAAAAAAAAAAAAAAGGCCTTGAAAGAAGAGAGAAAGAGGACACTGGACATCTTACATGAGAGCGAAGCAAATCACAGCACGAGAGAGGGCTGCTGTTGGGGGTCAGAGAACACAGAGGGAGGAGCTGAAATATTAAGCAGAGTTCCAGAGAGTTCATAAAAACGTTTGGCCAAAAGGTTGGTTCTCTTGTGCTGGCCTACCAGATCCAGGTTTTTTCCTAAATGTGTTAGAATTTTCTGGTATATATATATATTATAAAAATGGATCTAGGGTATTACCCTAAAATATCCAAGAGAAGCAATACTTATGGTGATTAATATGTCAAAGTAGTAAACAAAAATGTCCGCCATATGATGGAACTGAATTACAACTCATATGTAAAAGATACTTAGAAGTGCCCAACACTGATAACTTTGTCCCTTCTTAGAAGCTGTTCTTCCTAGAACAGCAAGCTGCACAAACCCCTCCATTTCCACACCCAGGTGGAGATGAGTCACCTGAAGGGGTTTTGGGGTTTCTGATTCTCCTGTGGGACACAGAGTACAACCACATAGGAGCAAGCAAAGGGGGGGGGGAGCTGAAACAGTCATGTCACTGGAACAGATCACAGAATGAGCAGATGTGGGGGAGGGGGTCATTGAAACCAAGACTCCCCAGGAATTATACCATAGAATGAGCGAAATCAACTTCTTTCTGCTGCACAATGACTGTTGGCTGGCACCAGGAGGGAGGGAGAGGGGAGAGAGGGAAAGGGGAAGTTACTGAGTGCTGAGGACAGGCTAGCATGACCACAGCTCCTCTTCCCATGGTTGAAGTAACCATGTCTTACACACCTGGTAGATCATAGGCCCCTGGGAGGCAGATGTTCCTTCTGTGTGTTTACTGCCAAATGCCCTGGGCAATGCCAGCCTACGACAATGTGTAAATGAATGTGTCAAGCACTGTGTGTGTTAGTGAATACTATGAGTGACACAGCCTGTGGACAGTGCGTGCCCTCTAGTGGAGTCTAGGCATCGGCTTCCAAGAAGAAACACACAAGGGCATCTATCTACCTGTCCCTGTTCACAGAGCCACCACCTGCCTGGCAGAGGCTGCAGGACAGGGACTTAGGCTGATGCACACTCCTGGGCTGTCCACGTGGGCACCGGTCTTGGACCGTTTTGTGACTCAGTGGAAAACTGGGAAAACCCCAGAAGCATGAAAGCAGTTTCTTGTAACCCCCAGAGCTGGCCCAGGCTTTCAGTACCAACTCGGGAGAATCCAAGCGTTCAGACAGAGATGAGGAGGGACAGGGAGCAGGAACAATAGAGACAGAACGGGCTCCCTTCTTACTGCGGCTGAGAAACCAAACGCATGCCAGTTTTTCTATGAAAGTATGGGCCTGCATGTTTGAAATTTTATAATTTCGGTAACTGTGTTATCTTGTCAAATAAATGTAATGTGACTCTTTTAAAATAGTCAGTTTTAAGTTCCAAGCTAGAATAACCGTTCATAATTTCTCTGAAACACCCTGCACATATTCTCCATAATATTTGTAATATGAATGAATGAAATGTTTATAGTTAGCTGATACACTAATTATAGATCATTATTTCTAAATTATTATATCTAATTATATCTAAGACTAAGACTTGATTACAATCACTGTTTGGGAGTTGGGGAAAGAAGGTTTGTTTTTGTTTTTGTGTCTGTTTTTAATGCTTCCCAGAATGACATTTCTTAGACAGTGAGAAAATTACTATCCTTGAGTTACTTTTTCAGTCCATCTAATGTCATGAAACCAAAGGTCTTTATAACAAATGCATTTAGGTCCATATGGCAGTATCACCACTCAAATTTAATTATACGGTGTAATTGCTATCTAATATTCTCAGTATTTTTCCTCAGATTGTTCCTATAGGAGAAAGTGACACTGACATTTGACTTGTTGACTTGTTGTTATTAATAAGGGCTGGTTTCAGAAGACAGTGCAGGACTGTGGCTCCAGTTTAGGACGCAGTGCAGCATCTACAAACCCTGGGCTCAGACCCAAGCACTGTATAAATGCATCATGGTGGCACTTGCTGTACCCCCTCAAGATTACACTCAGGAGATAGAGGCGGGGGGGGGGGGGGATCGGAAGTTCATGGTCATCCCCAGCTATAGAGTGAATTTAAAGCTAGCCTGGACAACATGAGACTCTGTCTCAAAAAAAAAAAAAATACCATGAAGTAACTATCAGTAGTGAGTAGATGGCAAAAATCTCGGTACTTGAGTGCCCCTGGACAAGTCTGCAAAGATGGATCTGGGAGTCATGGTGGGACTCGTCTCTGAAGTGATGGGGCTGGGGTGGTTGGGGAATCTACCTGACAGCCTTGCGGCTGTGACATTACAGATGTCATCAAGCACTTTCTCATTTCGTTTTGTTTTGTTTTGTTTTTAGAGACAAAGTTTATCTGTGTAGCCCTGGCTTCTCTGTAGACCAGGCTGGCCTCAGACTTACAGAGATCCGCCTGCCTCTGCCTCCAGAGTGCTGGGATTAAAGGTGTGCGCCACCATGCCGGCTCGATTTTATTTTTTAAATTATTTGTTATTATTTTAATTATTGGGCATGCCTGTGTGAGAATATGCCACATGTATGCAGAGGCCAGAAGATGGCCTCAGATCTCCCGGAGCTGGAGGTACAGGTGACAGGGAGCCACCTGATGTGAGCACTGGGAACTAAGCTTTGGGAAGAGCAGCACTGAGCCAACCCTCAGCCCCAAAGCAACGCTTCTGTGCTTAGTTACCTACTGTATACCAAATGCAAAACAAAAACAAAACAAACAAACAAAAATAGCAAAATAACCCACCATCTTCTGGGCTCCTCCAGGGGACATGAGTCACGTCTCCAGCTCTGCCCTCTGCAGCACACATGGCTGGTCTTCTAGGCTGCAGCTGGGTCCACTCCCTGCTGCTGCTGTTCTTGGTGGTCATCCATGGTACTGGCATCTCCAAAACCTGCTGAGGTCCCTTGCTGCAATGAGCTGCCCTTTCACCAGTAGCCTCGCATAGGCTCTCTTCCTGGTGCAAGCCTCAACTTCTTTGCGTGACCTCTTCTGTCCTGGGCCTTTAACTGCCACTGCGACTGTACCTTCACCAGTGGCCTCTCCTGGCCTCTCACAGTGCCAAGCCTCAGCTGCTCTCCATGACCCCTTCATGCCTTCAAAACTGGTGCCACCTCAGCGGCTCTTACACTACCAAGTTCAGCTACCGAGGCAGGGTAGGACCTATTTGGACACAGCTTGTGTGTGCTGACCCTGAGGAAACACTTCCCAGATCTCACCTCAGTGGTGCTGGTTTCCTCTTAGCGCTGACTTCTCAGCTCCAGCTGAGCGGCATCAGTTTCCCAGTAGCACAAAGGTTCCACTGCACTGGAGCTGGCCGCTTGTTGCTCACGGCTGACTCTTCAGCCCCCGCCGACCGTATGGACAGAACCTCAGTTCTAAATAGCGAACAGCCCCGAAAGTCTGAGACTCCTCAAGCCAGGCCTGCAACTCCTGCCTTCCTTCTGGCACCTCGATGGCTTCTCCAGCCCCAAGTTCCAAAGTCCTTCCACATCCTCCCCCAAAACACAGCCATACTCCACCATCCTGGGATCAACTTGCCTTAGTTTCTCTTGCTGCAACGAAACACCATGACCAAAGCACAAGCCGAGGAAGAAGCGGTTTATTTACCTTCTACTTCCACATCGCTGTCCGTCATTGGAGGAAGGAAGTCAGGACAGGAAGTCACGCAGGGCAGGAGAGGCCGCGGAGGGTGCCTCTTCCTGGCTTGCTCATGAGAACCTCATCAAAATGGGGCTTCAGGGGTTTCCATGTGTTAAAGTCATGGTTTAACGTGCTCAGAGCAGTTTCCTAAGTGTGGTCCTGCCCGAGGAACCCTGGTTCTGGGAGGCAAAGCAGCACCTGGGTCTCCCCCTTCCCACCCCACCCCCACCCCCTACCCCGGCTCGCTGATCAGCACTTCTGTTGCTGCTGCTGCTGCTGCTTCTAATTAGCTCCTAAAGTAAATGTGTCATATGCCAGCCCTGTGGCCAAAACTTCTAGAGTGAATTGGTGAAGCAGTAGAGGATAAAAAATGGAAGCTCATGAAAAGAAAAGAGCATTTCAGCTGCTTGCTCAGCACCATCATGGCCCAGGAAGCCTAGGAAATCCCTAGGAGCTGTTTTCACACACCCCAGTAACAGCCTCAATGATCCAGAATTTAGGATTGAGATGGGTTGCCAAGGGGAAAACATGAACATGCTTGACCAGGGTCCCCTAGTGTGCTTGTAAATTCTCAGCCAAAAGGAGCAAGGGCGCAGAATTCCCTCCCATACACTGCCCTAGGACATCCAGCCCCACTGTGTGGATACCGGCTGCAAGGCGCACTCAGACAGATAGGAGGAGGCTGGCCTGGGGTTGTCCAAGTACAGGCTGTGGACAACAAGCAGTCCAAACGACAGCTGAGCCTCCACACTCTGGGCAAGAAAGAAAAGCCTGAATAGGGTTAGAACAACAAATGTGACTCCATCCTTGCTGGAAAGTCCATAAAGTATGCATGCTCCAGAAAGCTCAGTAGCCCTACAGGACCAGGAAGAGGTGTGTGCTCAGTGTGGGCAGGACCAGGAGGAAGTGTGCGCTCAGTGTGGGCAGGACCAGGAGGAGGTGAACACTCAGTGGGGCAGGACCAGGAGGAGGTACACACTCAGTGTGGGCAGGACCAGGAGGAGGGTGCACACTCAGTGGGGCAGGACCAGGAGGAGGTGCACACTCAGTGGGGCAGGACCAGGAGGAGGTTCACACTCAGTGGGGCAGGAGCAGAAGGAGGTTCACACTCAGTGGCTAGGACCAGGAGGAGGTGCACACTCAGTGTGGGCAGGACCAAGAGGGGGTGCACACTCAGTGTGGGCAGGACCAGGAGGAGGTGCACACTCAGTGTGGGCAGGACCAGGAGGAGGGTGCACACTCAGTGGGGCAGGACCAGGAGGAGGTGCACACTCAGTGGGGCAGGACCAGGAGGAGGTGCACACTCAGTGGGGCAGGACCAGGAAGAGGGTGCACACTCAGTGTGGGCAGGACCAGGAGGAGGTGCACACTCAGTGTGGGCAGGACCAGGAGGAGGTGCACACTCAGTGTGGGCAGGACCAGGAGGAGGTGCACACTCAGTGGGGCAGGACCAGGAAGAGGGTGCACACTCAGTGGGGCAGGACCAGGAGGAGGTTCACACTCAGTGTGGGCAGGACCAGGAGGAGGTGAACACTCAGTGTGGGCAGGACCAGGAGGAGGTGCACACTCAGTGTGGGCAGGACCAGGAGGAGGTGCACACTCAGTGTGGGCAGGACCAGGAGGAGGTGCACACTCAGTGGGGCAGGACCAGGAGGAGGTTCACACTCAGTGTGGGCAGGACCAGGAGGAGGTGCACACTCAGTGTGGGCAGGACCAGGAGGAGGTGCACACTCAGTGTGGGCAGGACCAGGAGGAGGTGCACACTCAGTGTGGGCAGGACCAGGAGGAGGTGCACACTCAGTGTGGGCAGGAGGTGGCAGCCTTGTTAAAGGCAGTAGGCATAGAAGACAGAGGTGGGGCTATGGTTGTTAGAGACATAGATTTTGCCACAAGTTTCCAACAGGAATGAAGGAAGCCATAACGTTCTTCTTCTTATCATTTAAAGAAATGGCATCTTAGGGCCTGTAAGATGACCCAGTGGCTAAGGGCACTTGCCACAAAGTGTGAGAATCTGCAATTAGAGTCTCAGCACCCACATGGTGGAAGGAAAGCACCAACTCCCCAAAGATGTACTCTGAGCTCCACACGTGTGCTGTGGCATACGCACACCAACACACACACACACACACACACACACACACGCATGCACACACACACGCATGCACACATGCATGCATGCACACTCACACACTGTAATAAGAATTAAAAATAAAAGATAGCACTTTTAAGTAGCTTTATTTTTTCTAAAGGAATGGAGCTGGTGTTGTATGTTATTTTTAGCTATGTCATTTGAGATTTCTGAACACTGATTGTCTGTGGAGATATCAGAGCTTCCTCTGGGGTAGTACTGGCAGACCTCCTCCCATAAAATTGCATTTCAGTAGACAGTTGCCACATGCTATGCGTTTAGATGGAGTGAAAAAAGATATTTTTGGTAGCTTTTTAAAAAGTCCTCTGCTCCCTCCCCCTGCCATAACGTCCAATCTGTTAGCAGAGTCTGTCTCCTCCAGAATTCCTTCTGAGGGGCTGGAGAGATGGTTCAGGGAGTGAGAGTGCTTGCTAAACATGAGTTCAGATCCCCAGCACCCACAGTTCAGACCCCAGCACCCACAGGAAGAGCTAGTGGCGGCCATGTGTACTTGTAGCTGTGCTGACGGTGTCTCGTCAGCCTGACACAAGCTCCAGTCATCAGGGAAGAAGGACACTTGACTGAGAAACTGTCTCCATAGAATTGTCCTACGGGCATTGTCTGTCATGTGGGGGGCCTGTCCACTGCGGTGAGGCCACCCCTGGGCTGCTGGTCCTGGCGTACGTATGAGAGGATGAAGGAGCCATGAGGGGCGAGCCAGTGAGCAGCACCCTCCGTGGGCTCTGCCTCAGCTCCTGCCTCCAGGTTCCTGCCCTGACTTTCCTTGGTGATGGAAAGTGACGTGAGAGCTGTAAGCTGAAGTAAACCCTTTGTATGTTTAAAACAACTTCCCCCAAATTACCTTCTTTAGTTGGAAAAGAGCTAATTTCTGATTTTCTTTCTTGCCATGCGTTAAAAAAAAAATCCTTTGTCTTTACCCATTTTTCTTTTTGGGGGCGAGGGTGAGTCTGATACCAATTACATGTATTTTTTTGTTTGTTTGATTTTGAGACATAGTCACTTTATGTAGCCCTGGCTGTCCTGGAACTCACTGTATAGACCAGGCTGGCCTAGAACTCACAGAGATCCACCTACTTCTGTTGGGGTGATCTCTTGTGCACTGCGAAAAGATTGTATTTTTCAAAAGCTGATTCCTGAGCCAGCAGAGAACTGAGTACAGGGCGATGTGTGTGTTGTTATTCCCGTGGCTGCATTGGAGTTGGTAAACACCCACTCCACCACCTTCTGATGGGTGAGTGAAGATCTGACTGGCCAACAGCTGAGGCAAGAGATGACAGGCAGGACCTGCGGCTGACGCAGGACCTCTGGGAAGGGATCTGCGGCTGCCATAAGAAACTGAGAAGAGGTAGCGAGCCACACGGCGGAACAGAGATCAGTATGAATGGGACCATCTAAGTTCAGAGCTGGCTGGGGAACAAGCTGAGGCTAAGGCCAAGCCTTTGTAATTAATGAAAACATCTCTGTGTCATTATTCGGGAGCTGGTGCTCCAAAGAAAGTCCTGTTGTCAGCCTCCACCTCCTGAGTGCTGGATCTAAGCAGTGCACTAGCACACCTGGTATGTGTTCGGTTTTGAGATGAGCTCTTGCAGAGCCCAGGCAGCTGTCATGCTCGTTTGCTATGTGACTGAGGATGACCTTGAGCCCTGAATATCCTGCTCCCCCCACCCCAAGTGTTGGAATCATAGTTGGACCAACATGCCTGGCATCAGATACTTTTAAAAAATGATTTTTCGCTGGGCATGGTGGCACACTGGAGGCAGAGGCAGGCAGATCTCTGTGAGTTTGAGGACAGCCTGGTCTACAAAAAGAGTCCAGGACAGCCAGAGCTACAAGAGAAACGTTGTCTCTACCTCGAAGGGGAAAAAAATGTTCTTTTCACTTTAATTAGTGCTGCTGCTGCTGCTGGCTCACCCTCGTTTCTTCTTTCCATGTACTTGGCTCCGTGTCTTGCTCTCTGTGGTGGAGATCTTCTTGGGATCGCTGAGCACTGCACTGAGGTTAGCCCGACCCTACCCCCAGCAGTTAGCATGGAAGTCACCTCTCAAGTTGCTGAACTGTTGCCCTCAGTCTCCAGAGGTTCAGACGTGGCTCAGCGAGCACAGCGAAGCCGAAACTTGGGGTTCCTGGGAGAGAAGAGTGCAGAGAGATTCAGAGGCTCCCTGGGTTCTACTTAGGTGGAAAAGAAACACCTTGGTTTTACATTGTGGCATATTTAAAGGGCAGAGTAGGTTGAGGGGTCACTGGGAGTGTCAGGCTGTTTCTAGAGCTTTAGAAGTCATCACAGCTTCCTGGTATACTCAGGTAATCAAGTTTATTTCTTCTCAAGTCTCTTATGGGGCTGAAGACCAGGTATCTTAGTTTTATAATGAAGCTTAGTTATTTAGGGGTTAAGATGTTTTTAGGTCTAGATAGATGTTTTAAGTTGATAATGACAAGATGTGATGGAGATTGATTTACATTCAGAATTTTAGACACAGCAAAATAGGAAAGATGTTTTCTTCAAGATTGCCAAATACAAATAGCCAAAACACTAAGAATGTAACATTTATATAATTCCTGACTGTGTCATGGTTCTTCTTGCTATAGGTAGTTTATTATATGTGTATATATATACATATATATACATTATAATAATATAAATATATAAAAATATTTAATAAAAAAGAAAACCCAAAAACCAACAGCAAAAAAACATGTGACTGAAAAAAAAAAGTCATAAAGGCTGAGTGCGATCTTGTGAACATGTTTTCCCAAAATAGGCTCGCTGAAGGCATTGTCCTTCTGGCCAGCAGCTCGCAGAGGCATGTGAACACCAAGGGGAAGGTTAGCTCAGTCACCCTTGCCCCTGAACTTAGATTTGTTCTTAGAAGAGGCTTGAGACACTGAAGGCCTTAGGTGAGTGGGATTGGAGGGACCATCTTGACGACTGGCACCTTCAGGAGCAAAGACAGGATGCCTGGCTCCAAACGTCCTTCACATGAGACTGTGCCTGAGGAACTAGGCTCCGGCCACACCACCAGCACCAGCACTGCCGCCTCTACCAGCCTAATGTAAAGCTTATGAACTTGGGACAGTCATTTCTTATATAGTGTAGAGAAAATAGCATAAGAAGAGGTTTCTTCTTCACTAAACTTGAGATGGTGACGTGGTGGTAGCATTTCAAGAAATCTTAAGGTGAGCCAAATATCAACGGTTCTGGGTTCCAAGAGTGTGGTGCCAGAGGGGCGTGTGTGTGTGTGTGTGTGTGTGTGTTGGGGGGGTGGGGGTGGGAAAGGCGAATCCTCTTCCTTCAGAGGCCAAATCTAAGTGGAACCTGCAGACTGTGTGGGGCTCATTGTAGCATCTACCACAGGGGCCGGTAGAATTGGTAGGATGCAGAGAGGTCGGGCTGGTGCTGGGAAGGCCAGAGGGTCAGATGGCAGAGCCCAGCCAGCATGTCACTCCTGTGGAGCTCATGGTGACATCTGACAGGTGCTGTGGGAACCACTTCTCCCTGCTGGTGCAAACATCATACGTTAGCTGTAGGGTCAGTTCACAGACACACATGGAACGTCCTATGCAGCCTTCCCCTTGGTACATGAGATTTCAGAGGAGGCAGAGACGCTGCAGCTCAGTCTGGGGCCAGGAAAAGGAAAGAAACAGGAGAGACAGAGACATTAGTGACATTAAGCTGTGGTCCAAAATCCAAAGGTGTGGCCTACTCTGAGATGTAAATCCTGGCCGTAAGCAAGGCTGGTCATTTTAAGCATAGACCGTTCCCCCACACCCCTTCCCCTCTCTCCTCCCCTTCCCTCCCCCCTTCCCTTCTTCCCTCTCCTTTAGTGCTTGGTATCAAAACAGAGTTCCCATGCATATAAGGCGAGCACTGGACAGTTGAGACATATCCCCACCTCACCCGCCCCTATCCATGCATTTACTGCAGTCATGTTCAGCCCTAAATGCTTGTGTTAAGGTAATCTGTGTGATGGTAAAAGATTTTCATACTCACTTTTTTCTGGGTGACTTTTTTGTTGTTGTTTGTTTGTTTCTTGAGCTGCTTGTATTTGCTTGCATATGAAATTCTACAACAGTTTCTAAAATACTGTGTTGTCGATGACTTGACCAGTAAACAGAGGTTCCAATAGCTTAATTTCTAATCTCTTAAAATCAAACATTCGAACTCCAAATTAATCCAAAACCCCCAAAAGCATTGCTTTGAGCTCATTTTGCTATCTGGTCGACCTTGTTAGGACCTTCTCTCCTAGAAACGGCCATTGATTTCGATGTGCATTTAGAAGTCAATGAAAAGCAATTACAGTCCATTTTTGAGGTCTGGCATTTTAGTCCAGGCATTTTCACAAAAGTTATTTCTGGCAGAAGCTGCCCCCGCACATCACTGGTGAGTGTTGTTCAGCTATTTTGAGCTCTGAGGTACAGCAGTGGCCTTTTCTGAGCTACCTTCTGTGGTCGCTTCAAGCTCATTGCTTTACGTTTCAGTCCAGAAATGGACTGAGTCAGGCTGACACTGCCTGGCATCTGAGCACTCAGTGGGAAGACGGAAAGGTGATGTTGTTATCATCTTGATAAAGAAAATCTCTGAGGAAAAGAACAAGAAAGGAAAGTTAGGAAATCATTGGAGCGGCTGGGAAGATGTTTTCGTGGCTAAGAGCTTGGCTGCGCAAGCACAAGAGCCTGAGTTTGACCTCAGCATCCACAGGATCATGCATGCCTGTGACCCTCAGCACCCACAGGACCATGCATGCTGTGACCCCCAGCACCCACAGTACAATGCATGCTGTGACCCTAAGCACACACAGCACCATGCATGCCTGTGACCCCCAGCACCCACAGGACCATGCATGCCTGTGACCCCCAGCACACACAGCACCATGCATGCCTGTGACCCCCAGCACCCACAGCACCATGCATGCCTGTGACCCCCAGCACACACAGCACCATGCATGCCTGTGACCCCCAGCACACACAGCACCATGCATGCCTGTGACCCCCAGCACCCACAGTACCATGCATGCCTGTGACCCCCAGCACCCACAGCACCATGCATGACTGTCACCCACAGCACCCACAGCACCATGCATGCTGTGACCCCCAGCACCCACAGCACCATGCATGCCTGTGACCCCCAGCACCCACAGGACCATGCATGCCTGTGACCCCCAGCACCCACAGGACCATGCATGCCTGTGACCCCCAGCACCCACAGGACCATGCATGCCTGTGACCCCCCAGCACCCACAGGACCATGCATGCCTGTGACCCCCAGCACCCGCAGCACCATGCATGACTGTCACCCACAGCACCCACAGCACCATGCATGCTGTGACCCCCAGAACCATGAGAGCCGAGACAGGAGCACCAGAGGGCTTGCAGGCTGCCAGCCTAGCCACAGGCTCAGTGAGACCCTGTCTCAAAGGAGTAAGATAGGAAGTGATGGAGCGTGACAGCTGGCATCCTCCTCTAGCCCCTGATCTGTGTGCTCCTGTGCACACTCTGTGTACATGTGCACCCCACACTCATGCACAGCAAACAGAAGGGGGCGGAAACCTTGGTGTAAAGCACATGTCTGTAATTTCAGCACTTAAGATCCTGAGGCACAGAGATTGGTGCAGGTTCTAAGCCAACCTGGGCTACCTAGAGAATACAAGGCCAATATGGACTGCATAGGGGAGACTCAAACATAAATAAATGAATAAATAAATAAATATTTGATTGAAATAGGAAAAGGACAAGAAACATTTGGTATTCACAATGATAATCCAAGAGTGATATGTGGGGGTGTCCTGGTCCCCGGCTCCATCCCATTGGAGTGCCCAGCACAGGACTACCTAGGATGTAGTGATGCACATACCAGGGAGGGTAGAGCAGGCTTTGACCTCACCATAGCATTTCCAGATCACAGAGCCTGCATCGTCATAAAGGAAGGGGTTAACCCAGGCTGTACCACCCCTGTTTTGTGTGGGTATGCTCAAAAAGGAAGGGGTTAGCCCAGGCTGTACCACCCCTGTTCTGTGTGTGTGTGCTCATAAAGGAAGGGGTTAGCCCAGGCTGTACTCCCCTGCTCCATGCAGACAGGCAAGCTCAGAGAGACCCCTTATACCCTGTGGGTTCTTGTTTGTTTGTTTGTTTTGGCAGTGTTGTATGTTGAAGCTAAGGCCTCAAGTATACTAGGCAAGGGTTCTACCATTGAGCGACAGCCCCAGCTCGCATTCTGTGATGTGCTCACTGCAGGCGGATACTAGACAGCCAGCACCTTCCCTAGAAAGTAAAGAGAGGACCCACCAAAGGCAGCCCACGCCATTAAGATTCCTAAAGCTCATGTTTCTGGGTCCTCTCTTATGCTAAACTGGCCAGGCCCACTTGGGGGCAGCCCCCAGTTGCAGATGGGAGAAGGCCTTCCACCGGATCCCCTGGACCCACACCTTCAGGCAGGTTGAAGTCTGACCCTTTCTTTCTTTCTTTCTTTCTTTCTTTCTTTCTTTCTTTTTCTTCTTTTAATTTTAATTTCATTAATTTATTCAAATTACAATTCAATTGTTATCCCATCACTTGTATCCTCCCATTCCTCTCTCCCTCCTGCTTTCACCCTACTCCCGTCCCCTAGGTCTATGACCGAGGGGGACCTCCTCCCCCACTATATGGTCATAGGCTATCAAGTCTCATCTTGGTAGCCTGCTTATTTTTTCTTTGAGTGCCATCAAGTCTCCCCACCAAGGGGAGGTGGTCAATTATGGGGCACCAGAGTTCATGTCAGAGTCAGTCCCCGCTCTCCACATAACTGAGGAGAATGTCCTGTCCATTGGCTAGATCAGAGTAGGGGTTCGATGTTTACTGCACGTATTGTCCTTGGTTAGTGAAGTAGTTTGAGCAGACCCCCCTGGGCCTAGATCCACCCGTCACGATGTTCTTCTTGTAGGTTTCTAGGACCCTCTGGGTCCTTCTATTTCCCCATCTACTATATGACCCTTTTCAAAAACCATTTGGTGGTATGAAGCAATGTCAGGCAGGTGGAGCATGGGGGATGGGTTTGTCATGGCATCAAACGGAGCTGCTGCCTTCCGCAGCCCTGCTCACGCTGTCCCCTGGCTCTGACGCCCCCTCACTCTGTTCGCCGTCTGTTCCTGTGGTATTTTTATAGCCCTACCAGCTCTTGTTCACTTGTTATTTTAAGATTTAAGCTTTTAAAATGTGCCTGTTACTAATTTCACAACTTTTATATAAAAATTTCTTGGATGTACATATCCCCACTTAACCAGTAAATTTTACTCGGTGGCTTGCAGCGTGTGAATTCAAGAGCATACCATCAAGGAGGCACAGGGCTGTGTGTAGCCAGACCCTAGTGATGGGGAGGCAGAGCCAGTCCAGCAGGATTGCCAGTGAGGAGGGCTTCAGTAAAGGACCCTGGGAAAGAAGGCAGTGCGCTTCGTGCTGGCAGTCTGGGGCTTGAGTGAGCGGAATCTGTAATTTCTTTGGGATGCTAAAGCTGTGAAAACACACACATTTCCATGTGAGTTTAACTTCACCGGGTATTCATCTTATGATCATGTAAAACATTTGCTTTGTGTTATCATTTAAAGGTAATAAAGCTCCTTTAAAAAAATATTTAAGGGCCGAAGAGATGACTTAGTGGGGAAAGGCACCTGCAGTTTGAGTCTTAGGATCTGGTGGAAGGAGGGAGCTATCCCAGATGGCTGGCCTCCGCACATGCACACAAAATCAATAAAACTGCAGTAGCGGAGCTGGAGCTATGGGCCGACAGTTAGAGCATCTGACGCCCTTCCAGAGGCCTCACATTCAGTTCCCAGCATCCATGTCAGGAGGCCTACAGTTGCCTGTAGCTCCAGATCCAGGGGACCAGAGCCCTCTTTCTGGCCTCTGTGGGCACCCACATATTTGGAGTGTGCATGCACTCACAGACACACACACACACACAGCATGCACCCCCCCACACAAGGCATACACACATACACATACTCGGTGTACGCATACACAAAATTGTAAAATTTTTCTGAGATTTGTTTAATATTTATGTTCAGATATTTTGGGTAGAAAGAGCAACCACTGAGTCAGAGTGTGGTGTCTATGACTGTCCTACAAACACAGGGTGAGTGTGTCAAGGACATGCACTATTAGTGAGGGACCCTGCAGCAGGGTAAAGCTGCCTGCAGGAAAGCCTAAGGCACGGACATGTGGCCTTTCCAGAGAGACTGCCAAAGACGGCTGCAGGAGAGGGAGCGCTGTCCAGGCTCCAACAGGATGATAAAAACAAACATTAGCTGCCTTCATGGCTCCTGGACAGAGCTGAGCAGGCACCGGAGTCCACAGTCTGGGCCTTCAGTCAGCGGCCAAGAGCTCTTAAAACATGTCTCCGGTTCCTGGATGATGACGCCACGCCCTGAGCTGCGGCTAGTGCCCAAGGTTGACTCCAAAAGAATGTGATTTCTCCTACTCCCCCCTTTTGTGACCAAGTTTTAGATAATTTTTGTAAAAGATTCATTTATTTTCACTTTATGTGTATGAGCGTGTGCCCGTGTGTGTGGATAGGTACCACATGAGTGTGGTACCTGTGGAGACCAGGAGAGGGCATCAGATCCCCTGGAACTGGAGGCACAGATGGTGTGTGGCCTCAGGTGGGGGCTGGGAACCGACTTGGAGCCTCTGAAAAAGCAATGAGAACTTTTCGTCACCAAGCAGTCTCTTCACCTTCCACCTCAGCTTCTTCTAATTTTTTTAAAAAATTATTTTATTTTTATCTTATATGTATGGGTGTCTTGCCTGCATGTATGTATGTATGTGCCTGGTGCCTGCAGAGGCCAGAGAGGGGATTGGATCCCCCAGGACTGTAGTTACAGATGGTTGTAAGGTACCATGTGAGCACTAGGAATGGAACTTGGGCCCAGCAGAGCAGCCATTGCTCTTAATAGCTGAGCCATCTCTCTATCTGCACCCCACCACCCAAATATCTTAGTACATTATCATCGGTAAAGACGAACGTCCATCGACGTGTCTGTACTTTGAGCAATTAGGTTCACTGAGATGGAATACAGAATGGGGTGTCCAGGGGGCTGGGGTGATTGGGGAAAGGAGTTCTTGCTTCACGGTTGCCAAGTTTCAGCTTTCAAGAGTACAGCTCTGGGGATGGACGGCGTACGGGGTACCACAGGCACAGGAGCCGCTGAGCTGCCCACCTAAAGTAACTAACACAGGGAGGCAAATGTTCTCGGCACGTGATCGCGACTAACAGGGCAGGCATGTAAAAGCTGGCCGCTCTTAACCTTGCTGCGAGCCAGCGTAATAGCCCCGTTTTTGTGAGCTCACTTGTCATTTAGAAAAACATGTGGGAAAAACATGTGTAGAGGTCTCTGAAAATTGAGTTCTTAAAGTTCTTTACTCTGTGGCCTTTGCTCTTCTCACTTAATGGTAAATCGCCAACAACGAATGGTAGTACCAGCTCCACTCTGGTGGGAATCCAGGCTATCCTGGTTTGGTTTGGTCTGGTTTGGCTTGGTTGTTGGTGAATTCTTCTCCTGACAATGCACAAGTACTTTTATGCAGGAGAGCAATTGCGAAGCTGGGCCTTGAGAAATGGCGGCAGGAAAGTAGGGACAGGAACAGACCCTGAAGATGCTCACAGGGGAACTAATCTGGGCTGGGCAGCTACTTGAAAATGTTGGTTTAAGAGTAAGAAAATGGATCCTGCCAGAGATTTACAGAGGCAGGGAAGAGTTCCTCAGAAGCCTGTTCAGGGGTGCAGGTACCACAGAAGAGCTGAAAGGATGGGCCTACTGGGAGAGGCTACATTTGAGGTGGGCGCACCGCCTGCTCCCTGCTCCGTTGCAGCCGTGGTCTAAAGCGTGCAGGATACACGGTATAGGCGGAGATCGCCGACTGAGCGTCCTTTGCTCAAGGATTGAAGCTGAAACAGGTGAGGTCTGTTCACAGCCAGGCCTTGTATTGTAGAGGGAAGGAAACAGTGTCTGTGGGAGTGTGGAGGAGACTGAATGGAGGGAGGAGGAAGAGATAGAAAAGGGGAAAGAGCCTCTAATTATGTCACCGCCACTGTAGTCTTAGGCGATGCCGTGACATTGACGTCTCGGTTCAGCTGCAAGGCGCGCGTCGTAGATTCCTGCCCCTTTAAACACTGTCTGTCTTGTTACCTAAACCACCATAAACAACACTAGAGTTGTTGGATAACCCGGCTTGGCTTTGAATTTCGGAGAAAAGTCAAATCAAATCACAGCAGTTTTGTCATCATCTCTCCAGTGTGTTAGAAAACCATTTTGTAAGGCTATGCTGGGTTCCTGGAACTAAGGTTTTATTAAAGCAGCATGCGCCAGTTTCACAGAACCGCGTTAGGCAGGCAGCGCGGCCCACACAGAGGCATGCTGGGAGAGCAGTGTGGAGCGAGCAGAGGGGCGACGAGTCTAGCGTTAGCTTTGAGACCGTCCTCATGGCTTGCATTAGCACGAAGGTCACCTTGGTCTTTTTCATGAAGAATCTGCGATTTCGATCCCCAGCCCAGGCAGCTGGATGGGGAGCAGAGGGGATGTGGAGGCCGAGAACATCGTTTGCCACATCTCAGAGCTATGAGAAATAAGTCTGAAGGAACAAGTGACTCATCGGAACTGCTCACGACTCCCAGGAGTGAAGTTGGTGGGAACTTGCCAAGTATGAGCAGGATTCAGCTTAATTATGTTGTATTGGTCTCTGTGTTATCTTAGACGCCGTGCTCGCAGGTTCCGCAGAGAAAGGCTCGTGGGTGGCCATGCTCGGTCATCTTGAAGGTGCATTCCTGCGGAATCACTGAGGAGGAGAAAGGACTTCCGTGATGACTCCTACCCCACCCTCCAAGGATCGTTTTTGTTCTAAGAATCTGTAGCCAGAACTAGGCTAGTTCCCCAGCTCCTGGCATGGTCCTCTTGGTGGAAGGAGGCCGGTGTGGGCACCACCGGGGATGCAGGAAGAGATGCCAGCGGTTATAGGAGGAAAAATCTGTTCGGAGAATATGATCATAGCATTATTTATAGGGTGGCTAGTTCCCAGCAGGCAGCCTCTAGCCATCACCTGACAATACATAGTTACAGTTTTCAAGAAGGAAGTCTGAGCTGTGGGAGTGTCCAGAGAGTGCACTCGGAAAGCCTGCCTGTTCTAACTGATGGGGGCGTGGAGCGGGGCGTGGCGCGGGGCGTGGCGCGGGGCGTGGCGCAGGGCGTGGCATAGGGCATGATCTCACTTGTTGATGCTACTTCATGGGGGGTGGTGTTCCTAACTTTTTTCTACTCTAAACCCCTTAACACCTGTGAAATTGTTATACTACTCTGGGTAGATAAATAAGTTTCTAGATCAAACATTTGCTGATGACAAATCATAAGGAAGTGCATTTTAAAACAATTCTTCATTATACTTATATTTTTACCATTTATTAAAGTATAAAGTGGCTTTAGGAAACACTAATAGGATAGTGTTTGTTTATTTTTACGTAAAGAATTGAATATTGGCTGAATATTTGAGCTGTAGGACAAAGAACATATTTAGTGTTTTTCAAACTCCATTAATATCTTGATTTTAGAAGCATCAGTGCTGAAAATGCCACCTTGCATAAATGCATATACAAAATACCAGACGTGTGTTTAAAGATGTTTCAGAAATTCTTATGAATTCTGTCCTAATGGTTACTTTTTGTGAAACTCAAGTCAGCAACTGAGTCAGGAATTTTAAAAATCAAACACTCTTAATCAGTTTGATCCAAAGATATAGCAATTTGATACTCACATGCCAAATGATGACAGGAAGAAAATGTCTTTATTTTCCATTATTAAATCATTATATTTCTGAAGAGCAGAAAACATTGAATGTACAGGGTTTTTTTTAAGCCTTCAGTTCATAACATACATAGTTGTGAGCCTGAGAGGAGCTGTGTCACTCAGTGTGCATTTGTACTGCGTGGCTGATGCATGCATGGTGCAAAGTGCATATTTATTTATATATTGTACAGATTTAAGGCTACAGGGATGTCTTATACTGCACCAGGGTGACTGCCTCCTCACATTTGATTTTGGAATTAATTTTTGGTCCTTACTTGTTTAGAAGTGTGTGTGTGTGTGTGTGTGTGTGTGTGTGTGTGTGTGTGTGTTTGACAGGTGTATCTCTGATTGTCTAGAACTCATTCTGCAAACCAGGCTGCCTTTGAACACAGAGATCTACCTGCCTCTGACTCCTGAGTGCTGGCATTAAAGGCATGCACCACTATGCCCAGCACATGTTCAGAAAAGTTGCACTGCTTTTGTTTCTAATATCTTTTTTTGCAGCCCCGCCTTCAGTGATGTGGCCCGACTCATTTTAACAGCCTGTATGCTAGGCCATTACTGAACCGTGGGACCAGTCAGAATAGCCCTGTGTTCTTGCAAATCCCAAAGACAGTAGTTTAACAACCGAGCTCACTTTAACCTCCCACCCCCACCCCACCCGAGGGTCTGTCTGCTCCCGCTGTTTATAAAAAGGATCAGGAAGGACTCCAGATGCCTTGCCTGAGGCAGCCCTTCCCTGTGAGGAAGTCCCCTAGGCTGGGAGCACAGAGGCTCAGTCAGGTTGGAGAGGCCCAGCTTAGCCGCTGCTGCTTCCCTGGCGTTTGGCGGTCGATCATCTTTATCAGGCGCTTGTTCTAGGTTTTACTTGTGGGCAAGTTGTGACCGCTTGGGTTTTGTCTGAACATGCAGATTAGGCCCAGATCCTTGGCACCCCTGTTCTGACACCATCTCTGTCATCTACAGCTGTACTGTTTGAAAAGGATACCAAAGTCCAGCCCCAACGAAGCGTCTTTGTTTGCACGTCCTGAGATTGTGTCTCTTCCCTTTTCTCCCTGCCTGCCCATTTTCACTCCCCATATGTAACACACACATGCTTTTCCTATTAACTGCACACAGAGGCAGCTCAAGCCCTGACTGCTTTGTACTTTGAGGAAGTATTTCCAAAGTGTAAAAAAAAAAAAAAATCCCTGGAAACTTCAGCTGTTGCTGTTGCCATAGCAGGAATTTATTACTCAATAATCTTGGCCCAAATCAGGTAGCTGTGTGGGCAAGCAGTGGGCACCTTTCCTAACAGCGCTGCCAGGGATACTTTGGTTGGCATCTGAGACAGCCTGAAAGCAGCATGTCTTTCCATCACAGACTGACTGTTTGCCTCTGAATCTTAGATGCATCACTGAGACCGTTGAAGCCAGGCCAGCGGATTTTACTTGTATGAGGTATTGCATAGCTGCTAGGGGTGGGGGTCAGGAGGAAAAACAGATCCCGATAATAAATAGCTCTTTGTGCCGGTCCGCTCCCTTCTCCCCAAACCATTGCGAGCGCCGGGAGCCACCAGCATCTGGCGTGAAGGCAAATGCTGCCCAGAGATTTGGCAGATGATGACCAGCTGTAAACTTGTCTTTCTACAGTGTGCGGCTGCGACTTGGCCCAGGGAGGCTTCTTCATAAAGAACGGGGACTATCTGTGCACCCTGGACTACCAGAGGATGTACGGGACGCGGTGCCATGGCTGCGGGGAGTTCGTGGAGGGCGAGGTGGTAACTGCCTTGGGCAAGACCTACCATCCAAATTGTTTTGCCTGTACCATCTGCAAGTAAGTAGCCACCTTACCCGAGCCTCTGGCTCTCTCCAACAGAGCAATGCTGGCTTCAGCAGCTAAAGCTTCTGTAAGCCTCCTCTGGTTCTCCTGAGTAGTACAGTATCTTAAATAGCCTCTTCCCACATGTCTCTTCTTGGCTGTCTACTCGTTTTTGGTTAAAGTGCAGTATAATTGGAAAATTTTACTCAAATACTCGGTAAAGCATGTGACAGTTTGCAAGTGGCCGTATCTCAAGCCTTGGACCTCAAGATGCTTTGCCAAAAGACAGCGCAGTGGGGAACGGACAGCTGCTTAGAAAGACAAAGCTCTTTTGGAAATGCAGGCAGTTAGGATGGCCTCTTCTAGCTAGCCGTGAAGTTTGTGCCTGTGGTCCCTGCCCTCAGATGGCAGAGGTGGGAGGATTGCTTGAGCCCAGGCATTCAAGACCAATCTGGCCGGTACAGAAGGACTCCCTCTTCCTAAAGATGAAATGGCATCTTTACTATAGTTTCTGTTGGCTGCCAATGGCTCATGGGTTTTGTTTGTTTTGCTTTGCTTTGCTTGAGACAGGGGCTCACTATATAGTCCTGGCTGTATATATAAAGGTTTTTTTTTTTCTATTACCCATTCTAGCTCCCAAATAATGACACAGAGACCTATTAGACTTATTAATAATCTTTCCGGCACGACAGCTGGGCAGATGTTGATTTATTCTAAGCCATCTACGCTGACCTGGCTGTTTCCCAGCCATGTGTTACCTGCCATCCAGTCTCACCCTGGCTGCTCCTGCTCCATCATGGCTACTCTCTTCCTTCTCCTTGACCCCGGTCCTGGGACTGGAAGTCCAGCCCTAACTCTCTTGCCCAGCTGTTGGCTGGTAGGCTCTTTATTAGCCAATCAGGGATGATGGAGAACAATGTTTACACAACATTGAGCCAGGAGATTCTTCATAGACGTGACAATGCCCAGGTCCCTCTTAACTGCAACCAGATCTCAGGGCACAGAAATCAACATCTGGACACAGGGCGCACAAGACCAGCCCCCAACTCCCGGCAGTCCTGAAACTCACTGTGTAGGCCAGGCTGGCTTCGAATTCACAGAGATCTTCCTGGCTCTGCCTCTCAAGCCCTGGGGCTCAAGGCATGTGCCACTATGCCCAGCTTTATGGCTTTCTTCTGAATAAAGCTTATTGGCCAGGTGTTTGTATAGGGGTTAGGACTACTGTCAGGTACAGTGGCAGGACTGAGGAGTTAAGGCGGGGACCAACCCCTGATTGCTAGGCGTCTATACAGCACAGCTTAATGAAAATGGCCAGACTGAGGGAAGGAAAGTGACATAGGAGGAGGATGTGCCATTGTGTTTGGGGAGCCACATCTCCTTATGAGAGAAGGTGACTTTGGCTCAGACAGCACAGGGAAACCTGTGTGACCTCTAGTTAAGCACTGAGTGGAAATGGGGGGTCTAGACTCATGCAAGGTCAGCCACATGCAGGCAAAGGCAGCACACTTGCCAGGGCCTCACAAGAGCTGGCTCAGGCCTGGACAGTGAGCCCCTATACTTGCCCCAAGGATCTTGCTCACCTCACCCAGGTCCTGTCCCTGAGTGGAGACCAAAGAACCTGTGCTCGCCATATGATGTGTGTAGGCCTTTGACCCTCGTATGCTCCCCATGCAGAATAAACTAGGAGCTTGGCTTGTGCAGGTGTAATGAGTGACTATGGAGCAAGGGGCGCAGCTGCAGCACCGGAGTGTGTGGTGTTGATTATTATCCCAGTTTTAAGTTGGGTAGACGAAGCCTGCGCCTGCCTGTGGCCTCTTGTATCTATCCAGGGGAAAGTTACAATGCCACCTCAGAGAGGGAGCCATTGATTTTCAGGGGACTTTTAACATCCGTTGCACTGTGGTGAGGGAGCCTAGAATCCATGCACTGTGGTGAGGAAGCCTAGCATCCCTGCACTGTGGTGAAGGAGCCTAGCATCCCTGCACTGTGGTGAAGGAGCCTAGCATCCCTGCACTGTGGTGAAGGAGCCTAGCATCTCTGCATTGTAGTGAAGGAGCCTAGCATCCCTGTACTGTGGTGAAGGAGCCCAGCATCCCTGCAGACAGACAGTGCACTGTGATGGAGGAGCCTAGCATCCCTGCACTGTGGTGAAGGAGCCTAGCATCCCTGCACTGTGGTGAAGGAGCCTAGCATCCCTGCACTGTGGTGAAGGAGCCTAGCATCCCTGCACTGTCATGAAGAAGCCCAACATCCCTGCACTGTCATGAAGAAGCCCAACATCCCTGCACTGTGATGAAGGAGCCCAGCATCCCTGCAGATAGACAGTGCACTGTGGTGCAGTGTGCTGCTGTTGCTGATGCATGCCTAGCAAAGAGGCAGCTCCTGACTTTTAAATTTATTTTGTTTTATGTGTATGAAAGCTCTGCCTGCATGTAAGTTTTCCATAAGCCTGGTGCCTACAGAGGTCAGAAGAGGGCATCGGGTCCCCTAGAACTGGAGTTATAGAAGGCTGTGAGTGACCGTGTGGGTGCTAGGAACTGCTGAGGCTGGTCTCTTGCAGGAACAAGTGCTCTTAGCCACTGAGCCATCTCTTCAGCCCCTGCCATTGATTCCCAAACAGATGCTTACAGTGGCTTGTCCTGTCACTCGCAGCTTATGAGGAACTGGGCTCCCCAGTGGTTTGCAAATTCAGATGTCCAGAAAGGACAAAGTCTAACTCAGCGCAGTTACCACAGAGCATAGGACAGAAAGGCTCCCTCTTCCCCTACAGGCTGCTCTCTTAGGGATGTGCCCCAGCTTCGTTGGGGACCCATGGCACTCAAAGTGGAGTTGTTGTTTTTCATTGAAGAGTTTCCGTATGGAAGCCACTGCGCCATGGGCCCTGAGGGGTGATCTGTTGAGACACCCTTCCACTGCGCGATGGAGCTAAAGCATGCTACTCTCCAACCAGGGAGCCCGTAGAACCAGCGCAGTCCCTTTTCATCTCATAATGGAGAGTGTGCATGTGTCTGGCTCGTGTCCAGCTGGCGGGCTTGGGCATGGCTACGTTTCAAACATTCTGGCTGGTGCTCCTCCAAGAAATCAATTTGCAGCGGAGGGTAGCAGGCAAAGGAGTAAGGGGAGGAAAAAAATGAAATTTCTGGAATAACTTTGAGGGCAAATGTCTTTCTGTCTCCAGGCGCCCATTTCCACCCGGAGACCGAGTCACGTTCAATGGGAGAGACTGTCTTTGTCAACTTTGTGCACAGCCGATGTCTTCCAGCCCTAAGGAAGCCACCTGCTCCAGCAGTAAGTGTCCGGGCAACCACTGACAGAAATGCCTTTGTAGTTCAAAGGAGTTCAGCAAGATCCCTTCCTTTTGAGAAATCTTATTGACAAACACCAAGTCCCATCTGGGGCTTTTTTTTTTTTTTCTCTCTTCCTTATGGAAAAACATCATGCAGGGTTTACCCAGACAGAGACAAGCATCATCGTGGTATCAAAAAGACCCAAATTGAATTAGACATCAAACTGTCCATTTTGACAGCCAGAAAGGAAAAACAATTATGAACTTTTACATTGAAATCCGTTGCCAGTGACCATACCTCACACAGATAAAGGAGGAAGCCTTTGCTGGGTTCACAGGTCAGAAGACACACTTCCTCACATGAGGAAGGCATGGCCAAAGGGGCGTGGTTTTAGGTGCTGACCAAGAAACAGGATAGGAAGGCCAGTGTGTAGCGGCCACTTTTTTCCTAAAGCGTTATTTATTGTCACTGTATGTGGTGGGGCACAAGTGCCGTGGCATGCCTGTGAAGACCAGGGGACAACATGCAGGAGTCCAGTGGTCACACTCATGTCTCAGGCTTGTTCAGCAAACTGCTTGCTCAGCTGTCTCCTAGGCGTTTTGTTTCCCTTTGGCTCAGTTTGGGCCCCTCTTCCAGAGCTTAGGATGGTGTCATTCAGATTCAGGGGTCCCTCAGGAACAGCCTCCCGGAAACACCTCAGAGAAACCCAGAGGAGTGTCTCCTAGGTGGGTCCAGTCCAGTCAAGTTGAAGTGATTGTCTTCTTCCTGCGGACAGCCCATCTTTAGCTCTCTAGGCGTTGTGATGGGAGAACCGTGGGGGCAGGCTATGTAACTGGTGGCTCTCTGTGTTAAGTCACGGTCTCCACTCATGGAAGATGCAGATGAGATCATTTCTAGGTATCCCTAAATAATTCTGTGCTCACCTGGAAGGGCTCTGACAACTGTTCATTTGACTCAATATGTGTCTCCTCCTTCAAACCGAAGGCAAAATGAATCCCTTCATCCTCAGAAAGCTTGCTTCCTAGTGAGAGCACACGGACAAATTCCCACAGAAATACTTAACATGTGAAGAAAACCAAAGCAGAGGATAAGGTTTTCTTGATACGGGGCACTCAGAGAAGGCCTCCATAGAAGATGACACCTTATCAAGCGTGGGAAGGCAGCATACATATGTCAGGATTTGAAATGTTTTTATGACATTTCATCTGAACCATGGGAATCCAGAGAGAACTGCCCCCCCCCCCCCCCCCGGTAATAGACTCTTTTGGTGAATGCACTAGAATGACATTGGACAGATCAATTACTATTTATTACAAGTCAGTATATTCTGAGCGGGGAGCTGGGAAGCTGTTTCAGCTCTTGCCTGAGGCATCAGGAGATGAGCCCAGAATTCGCCTTAGTGTCTATGGATTTTTGGCAGCCCTCGGCAGCCCTGGAATACATACCCCACTTAAGCTCTCCGAGTCCTAGTACCTAAGAGTAAGGTAAGCATTCTCTATTCCGGACGAATTCTCTATAGTTTACAACAGTGAACCAGAATCTTCCCATTTGCAGAGAGACTGGATTTTGACCAGTGAGAGGAAAGAAGGAAATACAGGAGGATGTACACGTGCAAGGACGCTAAACAGGCGTGTTTCTATGATCTACCACGAGGGGGCAGCAGCCTGTAAGGAGCCCAGTAGGTAGCAAACCCTACCTCATTGGTGGCCTCAGGCCATAGCAGGCAGCACTGACCCCTCACCCCACCCCACCCCCAACTCCCACCCCTACCCCCACATACACACCCGGTGGCCTTCTCCATCTCTTGATCACTTCCTCTCCTACTTTTTGGTCCTTCTGTTTTTCCACCCAGAGGGGAAACACTTTGTTGCTAGCTTGAGCAAATAATTTTTGTAGCTGTTGCTTAGATTTCTTTGGTCATAACCATTATGGTGAACAGTATTAGCTATGGGATTCCGGCTTGAGAAAGGTGTGTGTGTGTGTGTGTGTGTGTGTGTGTGTGTGTGTGTGTGTGTGTGTGTGTGTGTGTATGTGTGTGTGTGTGTGTTTGGTGTGTGTGTGTATTGTGCGTGCGTGTAATATATTCACATCTGTGAGGACATGTACTGGGCAGGGGATGTATGTTCATGAGTGTGTGTCTGTGTGTATGTGTCTGTGTATCTATATCTGTGTCTGTGTGTGTGTGACTGTGTGTGACTCTGTGTCTGTGATATATTCACATCCGTGAGGACATGTACTGGGCAGGGGTGTACATGTTCATGTGTGTGTCTGTGTCTGTGTGTCTATGTGTGTGTATCTGTGTCTGTGTGTTTGTGTGTGTGTGTGTGTGTGTGTGTGTGTGTGTGTGTGTGTATGTGATATTCAAATCTGTGAGGACATGTACTGGGCAGGGGGGTGCATGTTCATGTGTGTGAAAACCTGTGTGTGTCTGTATCTGTGTCTATGGGTTTGTGTGTGTATATGTATGTGTGTGTGTGTGTGATATTCACATCTGTAAGGACATGTACTGGGTGGGGGGGGTGCATGTTCATGTGTGTGTGTGTGTGTGTGTGTGTGTGTGCGCGCGCGCGCGCACATGTGTACATGCAGAGCCATAGGTCAGCCTTTGGTGTTTTTGAGGCAGGATCTCTTCCTGGTGGGATGTGATGCTCACTCATGAGGACAGTTTTCTGACCAGTGAACCTGGCCCTCCACCTCTCATGCCTCCCTGGTGCTGTGATTACAAGTATGTGCCAGCACACCCAGCTTTCTGCAGTGGTGCCGGGAAATGAACTCGGGTCCTCTTGCTTATACAGCTAGCGCCTTGACTCCTTAATGATTCTTAAATTTATGGAGAGGGACGGACTCTTGGTCCTATGAAAGCTAAGACCCACACCCAACACTAGTTAAAGGAGAAAGTCACCTTGAGAAGAAGCCATGCACTCCTTGTGGCATCCTGTGAACACTGGCTTAAGGGATTTGACTTGGGAGCTTGACAGGCACAATTGACTGCTATTTATGAAAACTCTGACCAAAGTAACTACAATTCTGTGGGCATCTGTCATAGGGAAGAAAGATGGGCTAGCGTGCCCTTGCCAGTTCCATCTCTGAGGACTCAGCTTGTGGCAACTGCCACAGCTGCCCTCAACTGCCCTGGTAAAGGCTGACAAAGTGCTGCTGTCATGGGCCACTAAAGTGTGTTTGCTGTGCTGTATTGTTTTCCAAAGACAACAGGATGCTCCACTGAAAATAGCCAGGCAGAGCCTCTCGGGCTTGTGCTGTTTCCACTGTGGCTACCAAGGCAGCCAAGAGAGCAGCTGACCTCAGCAGGCACGGAAGATCTAGCTCAGGGAAGGTTATGCACTCAGGCAGCACATAAGCCTTACAAACCATTCTGTTATTTCAGCTCCTGGGATTAAATCATTAACAGCACTGAGGCTGCTTTTCCATAGAGAGGGAGCTCACAGCCCACGTGGAATATGTGACTTTCCCACCTAGTTAATGTATCTCCTCGTCTCATCGTGCTTTTCTGCCTAATGGCATCAGGGTGTCTAAAAGCTTAAAACTACTTAAGGAAATAATTTCCCAGGCTAGAGAGATGGCTCGGCAGTTAAGCTAGCTTACAACTCTTGCAGAGGACCCTAGTTTAGTTCCCAGCACATATATCAGGCAGCTTACAACCATTTGCAACTCCAGTTCCAGAGGATCTGATACCCTCCGGCCCCCGTGGGCCCTTGCTTGCACATTGGTGCACATAAGCTTCCACACTCTCTCACACACATCCACAGAAACAAATATAATCCTATTTTTAAGATCTTAACTCCTGAGTAGTGCTTAGCCTAGCAAATGTTTAGCTTTTTGTTCTGTGTGGTGGTGCTCTGTCTTGTTTGTTCAGTTTTGTTGGTTTGTTTCTGAGACTGGGTCTTGCTGTGTAGCCCAGGCTGGCCTGGAGCTCTAGAACTAAATCTTCCTGCCTCTGCCTCCCGGGCTGTGGTCCCAGGCGACACCGCCATGCCTGGCTCTTCCGTTGCTTATGTTGATCCGTACCCATGGCATTTGCTAAGACTGATGAAAGGGGAAATGTGGACTCACTGGTTTAAATAGGAAACTGGACCGTGATGGCCATTGTTTGTCAGCTCACGGGTGTCTAATTCAGGACCTGGCAATTTCATCCTGTCACCTGGATGAAGATGAAGGTCAGCATCCAATAATAATCCAACAATATCCACTTTATAAGCAGATGTGACAAACAATGGTTCAGACACTTTGGTCAAGGGAGATTTTCAGATACCTCAAGGACATTGAAACTCTGAGCTGACTTTTTTTTTTTAAGATTAATTTATTTATTATCTATACAGTATTCTGCCCATATGTGTGCCTGCACCAGATCTCATTATAGATGATTGTGAGCCACCATGTAGTTGCTGGGAATTGAACTCAGGACCTCTGGAAGAACAGACAGTGCTCTTAACCTCTGAGCCATCTCTCCAGCCCCCTCTGAACAGACATGAATGAAAAAAAAAACTTAAGGGAAATCTGCATGATTTTAATCTTCAAGTAAAAACCTGTGTTAGCCCTGCTTCCTGTTGCTGTCATGAACACTAACCATGAACAAAAGCAATGTGGGAGAATGGGGTAGCTCCATCTTACAGCCCATTGTTGAGGGAAGTCAGGGCAGCACCTGGAGGCAGAAGCTGCGGGTGGGAGTGGGGGTGGGGCGATGCGGGGACTGTGCTGCACACAGTAGGCCAGCCCCTTCCTCATGAGTCTTTAATCAGGAAAATGCTCCACAGACTTGTCCACAAGCCAACCTGACTCAGGCACTTCTCAATGGAGGTCCCTCTTCCGGATGACTCCAGCTTGTGCCAACTTGACAAAACAAACAAATAAACAACAAACTACCAGCCCAGGACCTTGAAGGCCAGTTAGAAATCTAGATGTGCTTAGTGGTTCCAAGACTGAGAGCTGGTGACCTCTGACCCTAGGGCCCTTAGGAGGCATAGGACCATAGCTGGCTGTCCTATACACAGCATGAGTCACTCACCAAGCACCCCAGTGGCTATTCCAAAGGAATCCACACAGATCTAACAGCACCTGACCCTCACTCACGTAGTTCGTTCTCTCTCTCTCTCTCTCTCTCTCTCTCTCTCTCTCTCTCTCTCTCTCTCTCTCCCCCTCCCCCTCCCTCCCTCCCTCCCTCCCTCCCTCTCCCTCTCTCTCTCTCTCTCTCTCTCTCTCTCTCTCTCTCTCTCTCTCTCTCTCTCACACACACACACACACACACTTTCTCTCAGACTCTTCGATCACCATTTAATTTCAGAAGGTTGGGAAATCAGTGCTTTGTTAGAACATCTGAATTTATTAAAAACTTAGAACTGCAGGTTGGCCAAACCTTAGAACTTAAATTTGTGTGTGTATATACACATTTTTTTTTCTTGAAACTGCTTACTGTGTGTCCCAGCCAGGGATAAAGTACCTCTATGGACAATCTATTAATAGCATATTTTACAGGGTCTCCTAAGTCTTGATTTTCTATTAATACCAACCTAAATCTACCCATAAATTTACTTGATAATTTTGTTATAGAAAAATACTATTTATTTTTATTCTTTTTTCTGGCCCTAGGAAAGTTTGTTTCCTGGAACATAGTGTGGGAAAAGGTTCAATATTATATAAATCATGTAAATGGACTTAAACTCAAAAGTCACATGATCATCTCAACAGATGCAGAAAAGGATTTTGACAAAAACCCAACATTGTTCATGCTGAAAGCCCTAGCAGAGTAGGGCTGGGGAACTATTCTATACTAAATATACTAAATATACTAAATACAGCACATGATAAACCTATAGTCAATGTCGTCCTAAGTGGAGGAAAGCTCCAAGAGTCTCACTGAGATTAGGATGAGGTAAAGCTGCCATTGTCTTTGCTCCTCTGTGACGGAAGCCTTGGCTGGAGCAGTAAAGGGAGGAGAAGGAGGAAGAAGATGCAGGGGATTCAGGCAGGAAACAAAGCCAAGTGTCCGTGTGTGATGCTGATGTGATGCTGTGTGTCAGAGACCCAAACCCCCACCAGGAGACTCCTGGGATGGTTGCCACATTCAGCAGCGAAGCAGGATACAGAATTACCATGTACAAATTGGTTTCTGATCCAGCAGTAAGTAGGCGAGAGTAGATTTTACAGTCACTAAAAAGCCCTACAGGGATGCTCTCAGGACCCATGTTTGCAAGGTGCCAGGCTTTACCATCATTGTGCTCAGCACTGACCCATTTCAGAAAAAAGTTGTGAAGCTGTGGGAGGGGTCCTGGTCATCTTAGGGGGCTCTGGGTGCAGGCCCCACCTTCCTGAGTGGCTCTAGGCGCATAGAAAGCAGTAGGTCCGGGACGTGGGGAGGCCTCTGAACAGACTCACACATTTCCTCCTGCCGACTTAAATCCTTCTGAAGCCCAGGTGTTTGTAAAATTTTGCTGAAAGAATGAAGGCTAACTGGCAGGCTCCCCACTGCTGAGGGCCTCTGTTGCCTTTGGAGACAATGATACAAAACTGGAGCCAGGTGTGGACTTGTTAACAGCCAGACCCTCGCCTGCTCTGCCTCCTGCTGTCGGGAGCAGGTCTTTTCCTATCTGGTCCTTGTCCTTTGGCGAGTTGCCAGTGGGCTCTACTTCCTTGACACTGCACGGCATTCACCTATTTCTGACTTTGACAGTCATCCTGGCACCCAGAACCAAGGTTCTGTGTTTATCATTAGTTGCTTCAGCGATGTGGAAACAATTTTCTCGACTGATGAGAAGGCAGGAAGCTGACAAGTAGGAGGACATGCTGTTCTTCACTGAAGAGCCTCGTTGGCTTGAGCAGGAAGAAGAGAGTGACCCAGCACAGACCTTGCTCTGCTCCTTGTCGATTTCTACCTCCTGATGTCAGGCTCAAATCAAGTCTATGACTTTAGTCAGAAAGCAGTGCGGTTTTGCTATGGAAAATACCAGAACACTCAAGTGTGGGGCGATACTATGGCTGCTCTTCCAGAGGACCTGCTATTGTCACACCTAAGAGACACCTCGGTTAGGTTTGTTTGATGTGTGTCTCCAGGCTTGGCCTGAAGGAAGCTTAACCCTTTGCTTTCCTTCACACTCATTCTCTGGGTTCACTCTCAGGGTTCAGGAAACTGGATCACCTGTTCTGTTTGGGGGGCCAGCACGGGGCGGGGCATGCTGGGTCCCAATGCTCTAGGCACCACGTGTGAGAGCAGAGGGCTCCAGACTCTCATAACTGAAGGTGAAATGGCAGCTGGTGGGCAGAGCCCTGCCTGTGTTTCAGCCCTCAGGCAGATGATCGGAGCATCGCCTTTTCCCAGGCTGTGTAGTTAGTTCTTTCAGGGCTCTGTGACATGTATGTGGGTACTGGGGTGGGGGTAGGGGTGGGGAATCAGAAAAGAGCAAGAGCAAGCAGAGATCAGGAACCCAGGGCTTAGGGGCTGGAGAGATGGCTGAGCGGTTAAGAGCATCAAGTCTGTGGCTTTGGCCAGAGAGTGGTGGGCTGTTGCTGTGGAGCATACCAGTGTAGTCAAGCCAGCTGGCACGGGTTCGATTGCCAGCACCTACATGGCAGCTCACAACTGTCTGTAACTCCTGTTCCAGGGGATCCGACTTCCTCACATATGCAGGCAGAACACCAATGGAAACAAACAAATAAATGGTTTTGAAAGAAGGAAAGAAAGAAGAAACTCAGGGTTTAGTCTTAGCCCTAGCCCCTAACCAAGAAAGGAGGGGCCACTGAGTGGTTTGTCTGTCCAGGCCTTGTGCAGAGAACCTTGAAGGCAACCTAGCAAGTGGCTGCTATTATAAGTACTCACAGATGAGGATATGAGGGTTCCAAGGTGCTCAGGAGCCCAAGTCTTCTTCCTGACTCCACAGCCTGGGCCTGCCTCAAGTACCCATCTCCTGAGGCCTGCTTCCTGCAGTGAACCTCCAGCAACCCTGGCAGCCTCTCTAAGTCCAACCACCTCCATCTATAGAACAGAAAATTCCCCTTCGTCCTTCTTCAAGCTGTTGCTGCCACCTACTGATAATTATTAGAAAAAAAGGAACTTTCAGTTCAACTTGAATTAAAGTTCCCATTTCATTGAGAAAGGACTTAAACTATGAAGACAGTAGAAAATGTTCAGAGGTTTCCAGGGCGTGGGATGAAGGAGGGGTGAAGAGGCAGGGCCCAGAGTTCTTAGACTGTTGAAGTTATTCCACTATTCAGTGCGATGCTATAATCCTTGATGCCATTTTAAGCCTTCCGAGAGCGCAGATCAGCTGGGGGTGCTGATGGTTGCGAGTGGTGGGGGCTGAGCATGCTGCGGTGCAGAAATGGCAACTGTCCTCTGCACTCTCTCAGTTTCCTGTGACCTCGAAACTTCTCTAAAAACAGTATATTCCTTTTGAAGATGGGGGAGGCTGTAGTGTATGGTTGGTGGGTATGTGTGCAAGTGTGTGTGTGTGTGTGTGTGTATGTGTGTGTATGAACACCAGATGTCAATGTCAGCTGTCTTTGTCCATAGCTCTCAAATATGTATTTTCTGAGCCAGGATCTCTAACTGAGCCAGGAGCTTGCTCACCAGTGGGAGGGACCAGCTGGCCATCCTGGGATCGTCTGCCTCTTTCCCTGTCCCCTAGCCAGGGTCATAGACAGACACCACCCACCCTTGGCTCTGTACAGGTGCTGACCTAATGTCAGCATGGCAGCCATCCTGCTGACTGAGCCGTCTCCACAGCCCCTATTGCTTTTTAAAACTGCTCATTTGTCTCAGTCGCAATACTGTGTTTCTACCATTCGAAGACTGTGTGTGTGGGGGGGGGAGCGTTGTTTGTTTTTGTTTGCTTAGATTTATTTATTACATATACAGTGTTCTGCCTGACAGCCAGAAGAGGGCACCAGATCTCACAGATGGTTGTGAGCTACCATGTGGTTGCTGGGAATTGAACTCATGACTTTTGGAAGAGCAGTCAGTGTTCTTAACCTCTGAGTTATCTCTCCAGCCCGAAGACTGTGTTTTAAAATAAATACTGTGGATGGTCATTTTTATCTTCTTAGAATATTATCAGATATAAGATTTAAGGGCAATGTTTTAGATGACATGTTGGGTATTTGGTAACACACTTCTCATTACTTTAGGATCATCTTATACACACACAGTTTAGAATGGCCTGTACTTTAACAGATTCTAACCCGGCCCCTGGAGAGATGGCCCAGGGGTTAAAAACACTGCTCTTGCAAAGGAGCCAGATTTGGTTCCCAGCACCCGTCTGAGACCATGTACAACTCCAGGTCCACAGATGCCACGCTCTCTGGCCTCTACCCGAACTTGCACACCTGTGGTAGACGTAAACTCAGCCAGGTGCACATATACACAGAAGTAAATACATCTTTAAAAAAAAAAAAGGAAACTCTAATTCTAATATTCAGAACTTAAATTTTATCTTTATGGATACATATTTTTAATTTTTCACATTCTAGTGGTTAAGGAAATCAAACAACACAGATCATGCGAGGGGACAAGTAAAGCCTTGCTCCACAGGGGGCAGTTTCTTAGTAATCTTATGGTT
Organism: Acomys minous; assembly: GCF_964271855.1. Lineage (NCBI taxonomy): Eukaryota > Metazoa > Chordata > Mammalia > Rodentia > Muridae > Acomys > Acomys minous. Next base: position 4,000,241 of record NC_140484.1, read on the forward strand.
TTCTCCAGAAACATTCTATTCTGGGAGAGGAACATGCACACCCCTTTCTGCAACACACACTCATGCACACACACGCACACACATACACACACACACACACACACACACACACACACACACACACAGAGGAGGGGATTTTGCAAATGTATTTGTATAGTAAGATTTTAGACATGAATTACTGTGTCTGAAGCCATGCTAATACCTGCTGGTCAAGACACCCACAAACGCCCACGGTCAAAGAAACAGGATCAGTTAAGCTGCTGAAGCAGGAGGCCCCAGAGCCACCTCTGGGTGGATTCAGGGTGTGTTCAGGGTTGGGGGTCACTCCAGGGAGTCAGGTTGGTGATGGGGTCTGGGAGAATCAGGGAAGCTGGTCTGAAAGCGCCCTTGCCCAAGGAGACAGTGACAGGTGTGGTCAGAAGAGGGGGCTGTGCCTTCACTCTGTGTAGTGGGAACCCTGACTCTGTCTTATATATGGCCTTGCTCTGCTTTCTCAGACACATGGATTTTGAGTGTTTGTAGATTTTGATGTTACTTTTCTTTTTTACTTCCAACTCCTCCACTCCACCCCACCCCACCCCACCCCTGAGACAGTTTTCTTTGTGTAGCCTTGGCTGTCATGGAACTCACTCTGTAGACCAGGCTGGCCTCGAACTCACAAAGATCCGCCTGCCTCTGCCTCCCAGACCACTGGGATCACAGGTGTGGGCCACTGAGCCCTGGCTGATGTTAGATTTCAAATAACTTCTCCCTTCTCCCTGTGTCTGAACTAACACATGTGTGTTCCACTTCCCTAACATGGTGGAGTGCGAAATAATCCGCACAATGTCGGCCACTTTAGTAACAGCGAATATTATTAAAGAGCCATTTTTGAGAGTGGCAGGGTCCAGGTGCAGGGCCAGATCAGCGGGCCCAGTGCACACACTCTGCCATCCTGTGGTAGTCAATACTGACTGACAACCGACAGGATCTCAAACCCACAGGGGCATGGCTGTGAGACTTTTCTAGACTGACATAGGAACATAAGAGAAGATACAGTGAGCTGAGCGCCAGCGTTGATGTCTCTCTGCTGCCTAACTGCAGCGCGTTGTGAGCAGCCGCCACTGTGTCCTAAGATGAAGCCTTGCTTCCTTCCATAAGCTGCACTTGCCAGGCTTTTTGTTACAGCAGCGAGACATGTAACTGACAGATGGGCCTTCCAGAATCTGCCGAGGACGGATGAAAGCTAAGGAATTAAGTCATTTAATCAGTAGTCGAAAGGCTGGCTTAGGTAGGAAGTAAAATTCCATTACAAGCATGAGATTGATGAGCACGCGCGCTCACACACACACACACACACACACACACACACACACACACACACAGAGAGAGAGAGAGAGAGAGAGAGAGAGAGAGAGAGAGAGAGAGAGAGAGAGAATGAGCAGGGCTCCCGGCGCCATGCGCTTAGCTGACTCACATGTGTCCTCAATTAAATAAAAGCCTTTCCTAATGCCCTAGCCAAGACGCTATAATTAAATGGTCTCAAGGCCAACTGGACCCCAAAGGGTACCTGGCTGCGAGGAGCTAAGGGGTGAAGGAGATTCACCTGATGAGATCCACTGAGGTTTGAGCAGCTGCCGAGCCACGTGAGGACAGGTCCTGGGGGGGTTGCTGGGGAAGATTTTATACAGGGAAATGAAGCCACACTTAAAGGCAGAGTGACTGGGAGAGCTGGCTGCACCGTGGGGCGTCGATCCTCTCTGGGCTCTGCGAGGGTGATGGCATTAACCATGGGCTGTTGTTTTCCTTCAGACTGCGCTGGCTGTGGAAGAGACATTAAGAACGGGCAGGCACTGCTGGCCCTGGACAAGCAATGGCATTTGGGCTGCTTCAAGTGCAAGTCCTGCGGGAAGGTCCTCACCGGCGAATACATCAGCAAGTAAGTCTGGGCCAGGGGAGTGTGGGTACCAACAGGCTCTGCTTTCAGGGGGATGCCCTCTTCCCTCAAGCATGCCCAAGAACATTCCCATGTTGCATCAGTATGAATTGTTTGCTATAAAATTTCTTGAAATAGTTTCATTATTCTGCCTTTGCTGTGCTGTGAACTTAATGGACTATTAATTGTGGCCTGATTTAATGATTAACAAGGCTGGTAAACTGTGCTTTGTAATCAATTCCGCACCTAGCCATTTCCCCTTTGCTCTTTTTGTTTTCTATGTGAAGCTAACAAGCAAGGTTTTCTTCTCCAGGGCTTTAGACATCCTCCCCCCCCCCCCCCCCCCCCCGCAACACATGGGATCTAGGCTCTGAGCCTGGGAGGACCAGAGCCACAGAACAGCCTGTCAGGGTGAAGGTTCATGTTGGAATCAGAGAGCGCTAGTGCAGGATTAACTAGAGTTACACAAATCTGTGGAGTTTTGGTAGGGTTTTCACATGATTTTTTTTGTTTTGTTTATTGTTTGTTTGGTTTTTAGAGATAGCGTTTCTTTGTGTAGCCTTGACTATCCTGGACTTGCTTTATAGACCATGCTGGCCTCAAACTCACAGTGATCCACCTGCCTCTGCCTCCCAATTGCTGGGATTAAAGGCGTGTGCCACCACCACCGCCCAGCTCATTTTTTAAATATGTGCTCTGGTAATGAGGGAGAATCTGCCACCCTACATCTTTTTATAACTTTTGAAAATCTCCCCAACCAAGGGGTAAGAATATAGCTTGGTGAGAGAGCACCCCAGAGAGCACAGGCCTGAGTCGGGTCTCCAAAACCGACTGGAGATGCAGTTCAGCTGGTAGAGGACTTGCTGTCTCGCACAGCACCCTGGGTTTGAGCTAATCCCGTCTGAAACAGGATGTAGCGGTAAACGCCGGGAAGCATTGTGCTCTGATGGCTTTGGCTTCTTAGAGAGTTGGAGGCTAGCCTGGCTACATATGACCCTGTCTCAAAGGTCAAAACCAAGAGCTATCCAACTTTATTAAATCATTCATTCAATATAGTTGATGAAAGTAATTTTATAAATAAATCCATGAAATAATTGAAAAGGTAGCTTAGCTCCCACAGCCCAGAAATAGTTTCAGAGCATGCCTGGGGTCAAACTGAAGGTCTCCTGTAAAAGAGTAAAAATCTCTGCCCGTGGCTGTGAGGGGCAGCCAGAGGCAAGATAAGTGTCTGGCTCTCAAGTGACACTGAAGACTGGGTAATAAGCAGTGTGGCTCTGCATACTAACACTTGGGAACTGGAGACATGGCTGTGCTCTGAGGTAAATGCCTGCTGTGGAGCTGAGACATGTTCTAAACGCTCAGAGCCAGGGGGACCTGAGCTGCTGAGGTGATGTGTGAGGCTGTAGGACACCCTGGTGGGCCTGTGAACACACGAAGATGGTGTGGGAAGGGAGGTAAGGCACCCTGGGCCTCTCAGGCATAGAGGAGCCCTGGGCTCATATGAGGGTTATTTGGGCTGCCAAGAGAGGAGCAATACAGGGATTTCTCCTCCTTAGCTCTGTGACTCCCAAGGAAGTGGCCGCGGTAACTATGTGGTCGTTTGTGGCTTTGGTGTTTTCCCAAGACCTGAATGCAGCTTTGTCTTTCAGGGATGGCTCCCCGTACTGTGAGAAGGACTACCAAGGGCTCTTTGGGGTGAAGTGTGAAGCCTGTCACCAGTTTATCACAGGAAAAGTCCTGGAGGTAAGTGACAGAGAGCCCCCCTCAGATGGCTGCCATTGTGTTAAAAGGTCCTCAACCACCCCACCCCCACACTTGCCGTCTCCTCCTGAGGAAGGAAGGCAGCTGCAGGTGACTGTTGACCAAACGCCAAGGGGTGAGTTGAAGGGAGGAAAAGATTGACTTCCCTGGGAGTTAAGCAGACTCTTTTTCTTAGAAATAAGAATCTGGCATCAGACCCTCTGTTCACCTGTGCTGCACGTGTGTGTGTGTGTGTGTGTGTGTGTGTGTGTGTGTGTGTGTGTGTGTGTTTGCCTGTGTAGACCCCAGAGGCTCAGAGTCAACGCTGAGAAAGGAAGAGAGGCGCAAGGTGAAGGGGTTGTCTCTCTTGCCCTTAGAAAGCCACATCCGCTGTGACTCAGAGAACCTGTGGCCTGTCAAATTCAGGTGTGACTGCTTCCAGCCAGGGCTTTGTTTCTGCCTTCTCAGCAGCTACCCTCAGGGCCTAGCTAACTCTTCTTGGGTGAGAGAGGTTGCAGTAAGGAATTCTGGGACCAAAGCTCAGAGAACACCCTGTTTCTCACAGGCTTATCATCTAGCTGGAGAGAGAATGACAGTACACACATGCATGCACGCGCACACACACACGCACGCACAGCGCCTTCCTCTCCCCAGATGGCGATTGTGTGCAGGCAGAGCCAGGAATCCCAGCAGCTTTAGCCCAGGACCAGCCCATCATGGGGCTCCCAAGGGCATGGGGGGGGGGGTTGAGGGATGGGGGGGGGGGGGCTGATTCCCCATGGCCAGTGCAGTGTGTTTTAGGGATGTGGATCCTGGGAATCCTTACCTTGGTGCTTCTGGGCCATTGGGGGGGGGCACGGGGGGACATTACAAGTCCCATTACAAGCTCTTCCCCTGAATCAGAGTGGACCCCATGGACCAGTTCTGAGGCTACAAGGAAGAGAGTGCCATATCTGGGTAGTCTGAGGAAGAAAGCTCTGTCATACAGAGGATCACATACATGCAGGAACTTGTGGGCAAGGACACAGGACACAGGACACGCGACATGCAAGGACAGAAAATGAGCATGCTGTGGGGCGCTGTGCTGGAGAAATGGCAGCAGCGGGGATCCCGCTAGGATCACGTTCAGAAGCCTGAGCTTTGCCAAGAGACGTGGGAAGGCTTTGATGATTGGTAGCTGCAGGGTCATAGGATGGGGTCAGGGTGCTGTGGAAAGAGTAAGTGGGAGTATTCAAGCACCTGTGCACACACATTCCCTGCCACACTGCTGACAGCAAATGGAGAAGGAAGTAACTCAGTTATGCCCCAGCAGATGCCTCAATGAAGAAAATGGGTTACTATGTAGCCTTCATGGAAGCAATAATACGCACCGCTGCACAGACAAGCCATAAGTGAAGGATGGCAGATAACCGATGATGGACAGCGAGGGTTGTGATCAGACACCCAGACAAGGAGGAGCCCATCACAAAAGGCCACAGACTGGTGTTTGCCAGGGGCTGGGGGAAAAGTGATGGTGACCGATTATGGGGCAATTTCCATTTAGCAAATGCTTTGGAACTAGGTAGAAGAGGTAGGTATGTGGCATTGAAAATTCACTAGGTGCCTCTGGATTGTTGGTTTTAAAATGATGCATTTTAGACTACGTGAATGTTGCCTTGAATCTAAAAATTAAAAAGCCAAAAAGGGTGGGAGGGTGCTGTAAGGAAAAGAGGCGAGAAGATGAGCAGCTAGGTACCCAAGTTTAAGGTCATGTGTTTCATCAACCATTCTTGCAGTCTGTACATGGAAATATGTTCCCCAAAGGAGCTGGGAGGGGAAAGGTGCTTGTGCGCCCACGTGTGTGTGTGTGTGTGTGTGTGTGTGTGTGTGTGTGTGTGTGTGTGTTTACATTTAGGTCAACAGCTGCCAGCAGGAATCTATAAGATACAGTTGCAAACCAGAACAGGCCATTTTGAGGACGTGCTGGTCCTTCCATGTTTCCTCTCTCAGGCTGGAGTCACAGAGGCTGCCAAGGACCTTGTGGCAATTTGGGCTCAGGTGTCAGTCATGGGTGGATGAGTTTAGGGCTTGGAGACATTCCATGCAAAGCCTCCAAGCATCAGGCAGCCTGGGCGTAGTTTGCACATTCAGCTTAGATTAGGGGTCCGCCCAACAGGCTCTGTTCTCTGCAGATGGGTGTGTGACCCAGAAAAATGTCCACAGGGGTTAGCACAAGACATGTGACAGCTTGTGACTCAGCTGGGCTTGGTCTTCAAGAGAAAGCAGGGCCAGTCTCAGTGCCCCAGCCCCACGCCTAATTCCCAGGGCCTATTGATGAACCATTCTAAGAGCAAGTTTGTCTTGAGTACTACAAACCTTGTCTTTCTGTTTTAAATTCATTTTTATCCATGTATCAGTGGGTTTATTTTCTGCATGAATTGCAATAGTGGTCACTTAAAACAATTAATTGTCTCTGTTTTAGAGTCTAGACGTTTGTAACAATGTATCATCCGGGCCATTGCTCTCTCAGATGTGGAGGAATGAACATCCTCTTCTATCTCCAGCCTCTTAGAATGCCTTAGCTTGTGGCTGCCTCACCCCAGGTGCACTTTCAGAATCACTCCCCTCAGCTAGCTGCCCTCCCACCTTCCTCCAAAGCGGGCATTTCTCATTTTCTGTAAGGCCATGTCCATCTCTCAAATAGCCTCCTCAAGACCCTTGCCTTGATTATATCTCTAAAGACAGTTTTCAAAGAAGTCAACGTCCCCAGCCCTGAGGACTCGCAGTGGAGCTGTCTTTTGCTTGTTCTGTTCTAGAAAACCCAGAGACCACCCAAGTATCAATGTGAAAGACTATAAACATTGGAGGGGAGCTGAGGCCCATGTACATGGTTCCCCAAAAGGTACCACCATGCACCCAAGGGCTCTTTGAAGAGAGAAGGGCCCCCGAACAGCAGGTCCAGGCACGGCTGTGTCTCCTCTTGGTCCTCTCACATTTCCTGGAGATCTCCAGCCTCCTTGGCACTCTCTTCCTCTCACGGATGCAGGGCATGCATGTAGCCTTCAGAGTAACATCCTGCCCTCCCGCCTGCCCTTTCTTTTTGAGTTTTTAAAGGTTGTTTTGAGACAGGATCTAACTGGAGCTTCCTGCGTAGCTGAGGATGACCTTGAACTGTTGCATGCTGGGATTACAGGAGTGGATGAGCATGCCTAGTTCGTGTGCTGCTGGGGTTATGGGTCCTAGCAGCATTGCCCCAACTGTCTGCCCATCCCACGCCCCAGAGTTGTAACCCACACACATTTCCTCAGCCTGAGGGGAGGGGTAAGTGGAGACCAGGTGGTCTAATGAGAAAGGTGACAGGGGACCTAGGGACTCACTCTTGGCTCTGGAGTCACCCTCTGAGGACCCTGGAGAAGCCTCTCAGCATCCTTCACCTCATCTCTCCTTTCATTAATGGAGATCATTGAAAATATTCAGGAAAACCCAAGACTCGGGCGCTTGACTCCAGTGCCCGTGTGCGTGCCAGCTATGAGTTTTCCAAGGCCTTCTGAGTCTCAGGGGTCAGGAGCCTGGGGCTCATTTTGACTGAAGATACCGACAGGAGACTGGCCTGTCACCCCCAGGCACACGCATACATACTTGTGTCATACTTTTCTTTATGTTCACTTACTTCCTATACTCCTTTCCGTGGTGACATCGTCTTTGGGGACGATCTGTTGTAAAGTCTTTAAAAGTATTCACTAGGCCTGAGATGGCTCCGTGGGTAAAGGTGCCTGGTGCTGAGGCTGATGGCCTGAGATGGATGTACGGGACCCATGCAGTGGAAAGAGAGACTTGACATGCATGCTCACTGTGGCTCTCACGAATGCCCCTCCAATGCGCACGTATACACACACACACACACACACACACACACACACACACACACACACAAACACACGTGAATTAAAATGTAACAGTTCCCTAAAGTGTTTACTAATTGACCTATAAATCCAAAAAGCGTTCTGAAGATTGTCATGCTTGACTCTTAATTTAACAGTCCAGGAGCAAATTAGAGTGAAATACTAGGGTTTATGGATCACCTCCTACCTCCGGTCCCTTCTTTGAACTGTCCTTGGAACCAACCTCTCCTGTTTCTTCTCCACGTTTCCCTGTCTGCCCACACCCCTTCTTGGAAGCTGCAAGGCAGCCAGGTCAGTTACGGGTGCTACTGGGCCTGGGACTTCCCTTGGCTACAGAGCTCAGTCATCTTTGGTGGATGCCCCCTGCCCCCCTTCCTGCAAACTGTAAGCAAAGTCTGAAGAGCAACTGGAAAGGGCTTGTCCTGTGTGTCCTCCCTCACCCCTGGGCTCCCTCATCTCTGGGGCTGCCCACCCTGGCCACCCACAACCCCAGGGAGATTGTGTCACGGCTCACTCTGGCCCCAGCCATTGTCTCCCCTACCTCAGTGCCTTCCCTAAGGAGGCCCCTGCAGGCTGCTGCCCCAGGCACGTTCTTTGGTCCCTTCTGGAAGGAGCCAGGCAGAAGCTGTGTCCTGGTTCTCACCACAGGGCTGGGAAGCAGGTCTCGCTGTCCTTGGTTAGGTCACACAGGCTCTCCTTTCCTCCTCCCAGCAGCCAACACCTGCTGCCTGAATCTGGTCTTTCCAGAATGTGTGGTGAGGCCTGTTTTCTTGGGGTGCTCCTGGGGACTGTGTGCTGCTACCTGTAACAGCTACTAAAGAACCTGGCCTAACGAGACACCATTAGAGACTTCCTCCCCCCTATAGAAGCCCTCAGGACCGTGTCCTGTGTTGCTGTGTTACCTTGGAGGTGTTTATGCTTGCTTTAATCCCACTCCCCCCCCCCCAATACACACACATACACCCACGTCTGTTCAACTCCTGGTGTGGAGGAATTGGAATCACAACACGATGCACTGAAATCCTTCCCCCAGATTCTCCAAGAGATTAAAAACCAGTAGATTCTCTTGGTCTGGCTTTTTAACTGATTAAAATATCGGCTTTTTCACAAAGTGGGGAGTGTGTGTGTGTGTGTGTGTGTGTGTGTGTGTGTGTGTGTGTGCGCGCGCAAATGCACACTAAGCCACATTAGAATGTTAAGGCACTTTGTCCTGTGTTGGAGGCATGTTTTGTTGGGTTGCTCACCGTGAGTTGCTCTTGTTTTGCACTGGCCTGTCTCTGGGAAGAGACGCATACGTTGCCCTACAGCATGTACACCACAGGTCTGGCTCTCTTCAGAGTCTGCAGAAAACAGCCAGGCATGGTGGTTCACGCCTTTAATCCTAGCACTCAGGAGGCAGAGGCAGGCAGATCTCTATGAGTTCCAGGCCAGCCTGGTCTAAAAAATGAGTCCAGGACAGCCAGGGCTACTCAGAGAAACTCTGTCTCAAAAAACAAACAAACAAAACAAAAAGATTTGCCAAAAACAGTGTAAAGTGCCAAACCTCTCCCTTCATGTTCTGTCTGGAGCCGGAGCGACAGTCCATACAATGCGAGCAAATGGCACTATGCCTTTTCAGTCTTCACACCAATTTGACTTTTTTCTTTTTCCTTTTTCTTTTCTTTTCTTTTCTTTTTTTTTTTTTTTTTTTAAATGTTTAAAGAGCTTAAATCTTTTTGAGAATTGGGGAAGGGGAAAGGATCAGGTCCCTCTGTTGTGTGGGCTAGGTGTTCTGTGCTCCAGGGGATCATGAGCTACCACAGTGTCCTGACCTTGTGTAACACGTTTTACTATTTGCAAATGATCATATAAATATTTAATTCTCACAGCAGGCCCTGTAAAGTGGCAAAGGCCTCTACCACTGACCTGCATTTATAGAAGAAGCTACCCAGTGCTGGGAAATCTGGAACTAATTAGCAACAGACTGAAATTAGAAAACAGGTCTCTTGATTCTCAGAAGGTGGGGACACATGGGAGCGTGTGCACGTTTGTGCACAGCCATCCACAGTCAGATAACTGGGCTTGAAGCTTGCTGGAGGACCAAAATGTACGGCTCCTGATGAGCAAGAAGCCTGTCTCAGTAGCTGTCCCGTTACACCTGTTCTGGAGTCAAACATTTGCTGCTTCGTCGCTTGGTTGGTTTTACCAGCTATGGTGCCGCTGACGCCCTTGCTCAGGGTCCGTTGCTTTTCTGCGGAGTCAGACTTAAGGGTGTCTCGGGTTCGTTACTCAGCTGCAGGCAGCCCAGACACCTGGCAGGGCCCTCAGAGCATTGCCAATGAGTAACACTGTCACCAGACCAAGGGCTCAGTTTCTTCACAGAGCCCTAGCCTGGGACTCTTCCCAGAGCCACGGGTATTCTGGAAGCTCTCGTGAAGCAAGGCGAAAGTAGGGACACTCGCTGGTAATGTTTCCTCATTCCAGACTATTGATGAATGACTAGAGCTAGACAAATGGTTTCCTGTTTTTGTTCTGTTCTGGAGATGGGAGTCTTGCTAAGTTGCCCAAGATGGATTTGAACTGCAGGACTCAAGCAGTGTGTTCACCTCGGCTACATGAATAGGTGAGACCGTAGGAGACTCCTATACTACCACACCTGGCTTGAAATGGTCTCCTTGTAGAAGGGTTAAGCAAACAGTGGTATATCCACGTAATGGAATATTACCTTGCCATGTAAAAGAGTGAAATGTTGATTCATGCTACAACATGGATGATACTTGAAAACACTCAAAATTATAGGAAAGAAGCAAGTCACAAAAGATAATGGGTCCTATGATTCAGCTTGTGTGAAATACATAGACTGGGTAAGTGCACAGAGACAGGAAGTAAGAGAATGGTCCCAGGGACTGAGAGAGGAGAAGGAAATCGGGAGTGACTGGTTTTTTAGTTCAGGGAGGAGTGACATCCCAGAATTAGACAATGGTGATGGTTGCACAATATTTCTAATATATTACAAAATGCTGAGGTGTCTGTTTTAATAATGTGAATTTTATGACACCTAATTTGCACCTCGACATGAATGTATACATATGCGTGTGTATAAGCAAACACACCTGCTACCTTTGCAAGGCTGTGAGACACACAGTTATTCTGTGTGTATAAATGACTCTGGAATTTTAAAAGGACAAAACTTTAAAAGGACATAGACATACACTCATAACCCACACACACACACACACACACCGCACAAACACACACGTACACACACCACACAGTAGCCATCTTAGTTTCCTGTGTTCCACCGCTTTCCTCTCCGCCGTTCTCTCACACTTTAACTGGGTAAAGACGTGAAAATGAGCAGTTGGGTCGGTTCACCATCGTCGTTGTCGTTGTCGTCATCCTCATCATCATCATCATCGCCATGGTCTTCGCTTGTAGCCCAGGCTGGCTCAGACTTGCTGCCGTCCCTGTTAGGTTCTTTCTCACTGTGGGAAGTTAAACTTTGGTTCTTTCCTGCGTCCACTGTTTGCCACTGCTTGCACCTGGACCCTTGGTCCTAGAGGGCCGTCGACTGATGTGAAGTCTTGGGTGGAAGGTGACCTTGAGTTTAAGTTGTACACAGGGAGGGCCTGTAAAGTGTTCGCTGTGACACTGTTGGCGAAGAATAACTTAACCCCTCCCGTTCTGAACAGTGGGGATTGCCCCACTTGGCGTTCTACATGGCTTGGCATGGCTTGAGGAAAGCGTGCCTGGTCCCCACCCCAAGCCCCTCCCTCTCTCTCTGGCATTCCCACTGGCGGAAATGTGTTGCCAGGGCAACGAAAGACTGTTCACAGCAGTAAAGATTTGATATTTATGGAAAACTTGCCCCATTTCCTGTCAGAACAAATGGAGGAGCTCCCTTATCCGGAAATGACAATTTGAAAAGAATTTGTATTTATCTTGAGTTGAAAAGATGTTTTGGTTTTGAGAGTGATTTTTAACTTCGGAGAGTTAAGTCAGTTCAAGATTTTCCTTGCTTTTCCTTGATCTTAAACATATGATTTTATTTTACTGTTTGGTTTCAGCTACATGTATTGTAAAACAGTGTGTTACTTTCTTATCTGACTCAGTTAGGTTTTAAGTTTATGAACTGTTATTTCCATGCCAGTGTGTTGACGCACAACTTTAACCCCAGGACTTTGGATAGAGAGGCAGGCAGCTCTCTGAGTTCAAGGCCAGCCTGGTGTACAAGCAAGTTCCAGGAGCCGGGGCTACATGGAAGACTGTCTCTAAATGGGGAGGAGAGGTAGCGTGGTGAGCTGGCTCTGCAGTTAGGAGCACTGGCTGCCCTTCCAGAAGACTCGGGTTCAGTTCACACACACATAGTGACCCACAAGTGTCTGGAACTCCAGTTCAGGGAGGTCTGATGCTTTTTCTGGTCTCTCTGTGTGTTGCATGTATGTGCTATGACAAATTGCACCATCAACTGGGCAGTGGTGGCGCACACATTTAATCTCAGCACTCGGGAGGTAGAGGCAGGTGGATCTTTGTGAGTTCGAGGCCAGCCTGGTCTACAAAGTGAGTCCAGGACAGACAAGGCTATGCAGAGAAACCTTGTCTTGAAAAGGAAAGAAAGAAAAGAAAATTGCACCATCAATGCTCACCAGGAAGGCTCCCCTGAGTGAGGTGTGGAGGGAGCATTTGGACCCCTGGTCCCTGACAGGAATTCAGGCCTCTTCTCTCACCTCCCTTGCACTAGCAGGCTCCCTCCCACTTTGCTTCACACCCAAATGTGCTGGCTTCTTGGACCCTGTGGCCTCCTGCCCTGTGGAGGCTGCTGTGCCAATTCCAGCAGATGGACCTGCTGGTGGGTGGCCAGCTAGCCAGGAGGATGGTTAGAGCTTTAGCCCATGGGGGATGAGCAGGCACAGGGATGCCGCCCCTAAAGGCAGAACCTGGAACCTGGGGACTTGGTGTCACTCAGTGGTGAGGTAGGAGGAAGAGGCGGGTGCTGTGGGAACACACGCACCAGAGTTGGTTCCACTGGCTGCACTGGAGCTGATCCTCTGCCCCAGCATGCTCAGCTATCTGGCAGGGATAATTAATAAGAATTACGTAAATCAGATAAGACGAGAGCTGTCTGAGGCAGTGTCTGACATCCTGGGCCTCAAGGGATGTTTTTGTTGTTGTTTACTTGTTGATCTATTGCTTTCATTTCTTGCACTTTGAAAGGAAGGGACAAATTCTGTAAAGGCCAGTAGCTTTAATAAGCCTGCATGGCGGAAGGAGGCCAGTTCCTTCTCCTGTCCCGCTCTACATATGATGATGTCAGTTGCACCATTAGGGGGTAGAGCGATAGTTTAGCAGTTAAGAGAACTGGCTGAGCACAGTCTTTAATCCCAGCACTCAGGATTCAGAGGCAAGCAGATCACTGTGAGTTCGAGACCAGCCTAGTCTACAGTGGGTCCCAGGACAACCACGGCTACACAGAGAAACCCTGTCTCGAAAAACAAAACAAAACAACAAAACAAACAAAAAGAGCACCAGCTGCTCTTCCAGAGGACCCAGGCTCTGCTCCCAGCACTCACTGTGGTGGCTCACAGCTGTCTGTTGCGCCAGTTCCCAGGGACCAACACTTTCCTCTTGGGCTCCTTCATGCAGGTGTTGCACATACGTGCAGGCAGGCAAATATGCACACATGTAAAATAGGTAACACTTTTAAATGTGGCTCACAGTCCGGATGGTGCTTTGAAATGCAAATCCCTTAAACCGCTTAGCTTGAGAGCTCCACATGCGTTTGTGCCCATGGGCTCCACCTCCCGGCCTCCCTCAGAGCATTTTCTATCAGTCTTCACCAGGATCCGGCAGCCAGCAGCATTGCTCTGGTTAGTGGAGCCAGTGACCTCACTTTCTGTGGCAGGTTCACCTGAGATGTCTGAGGAATTGTTTAGCTCAAAATGAGATAATATGTATAAAATGCCCAGAGCGCCTAGTAGGCATTCAGAACCCCTACACACACACACACACACACACACACACACACACACACACACACACACACACACACACACACTCACAGCACAGGGCTGTGACACACAGTAAATAAATCAATGTAAAGTTGTAAACACAGCATAAATTGTATAAACATAACACGCTGAGCCAGTCTGATGAACGAACCTCTTTAGGCAGAATTTCCATCGACAGCACTGCAGAGTTCTTTAGTTTTGAGTGCACACGTCCAAAATTGAACTCAGTTTTATTTTGAATTTGCGTAACATGTGTCTGGAAAGCAGCGACTTGGACAAGAGAGCTGTTTGCAAGCTGTGCTCGCCACACAGCTTTCCCTCTTCCCAACTGCAGAAAAGACGCTTAAAAGCACTAGTCTTTTTTCAAGGCCAGTCTGCGGGACCATTTCTGGTCAGATTTACAAGGTACTTAGCCGCGAGCGGCTGTGAAGAGATGGTACTTCCTCACCTGCACTTAACAAAGGAATGTGTACCCCCCTCCTTTTCTGGAACATGGACTGGCCCGTCGTGGCTGCTGGTGTGTTTAGTCAGTGAAGCGAGGAAAGGAGGCGTTGAGAGGCCGGAGCTTGCCACAACCGCTCTCGTTTCCTGTTTGAGTCTCTGGAGTGATGCGAGTGGCTGCAGCCTAGCTTCTCGGGAAGCCGGGTGTGTAAGCCAGGCAGGCAGGGGCCTCAGTCTACCCATCTGAGGTCTGGCATTTCCAGAGAGTTGTTCTGCCCAGGAGAGCTGAGGACCAGGAGCAAACCCACAGGAACCCTGGCACAAGGTAAGTGCACATTGCAAAGTTGTCCTTCGCCTTGGAGGTAGTGGTTAGGTCTCTGGTGGGCAAGCTTGGGAGCCACTGAGACATCCGCGGGATTGCCAGTTGCAGGCTAGCAGCAGGGACTAATTCTATTATCCCAAAACGCATTTTATTGAAAATTTTTTTCTAATGCTATACTTTTGAACTGTGGACCATCTCTCATAGGCAGAGATCTAAACAGACAAGGCAGGTCCTGCCAGGGTGCAGTAGAGGGCAGTGACTTTTAAAAACTGGAGCTGTGGTTTGGTGTGATTACTCCCAAGAATGAAAAACCAGTGCTTTTATGTGTGTGTGTGTGCCTGTTCCTGTGTCTGTCTGTCTGTGAGTATGTGCTGTTGGGCTTCAGAGCTCTGAGAAGAAAGGACTGTAAGTCCCGGGGGCAGGGGTACTTGGTGGTCAGGTGACGTGGGACCCACTAGACTCACTACTGTAACGTGTGGACGGTTTTCCTTAGTGACTTCCCCATGGCTGCAAATGCAGATCAATATGTTTGGAGAGTGTTCTTTTTTTCCTTAATTTTTATTTTATGTGCCTTGGTGTTTTGTCTGTCTGTCTGTCTGTCTGTGTGATGGTGTTGGATCCCCGGAAATGGAGTCACAGATAGGTGTGAGCTGCCATGTGGGTGCTGGGAATTGAACCCCGGTCCTCTGGAAGAGCAGCCAGTGCTCTTAACCTCTGAGCCATCTCTCTACACTTGGATAGTATTCTTATTTGTTTCAGCTGCTGCTTGGAAAGACCCTCCTGTGTGACTTCTCACCACCCTTGGGTGAGCAGTGAGAGGACCAGTCTTTATAATAAAAATAGTTTTCTTAAAAGCCCAGCTGTTCGTGCAGTTACATGTGAACGCTTATTGTATTTTTGCGTGCGGAGGGAAACATTTTAAAGTGTGTTGTGTGAAGTCTGAAGAAGAAATGAGAAAGCTATGCCGACTGTGTACAACTAGACGAGAGCTCCTGGTGGCTGAGGTCGGAGATTTGTTAGAAATCCGAGCCAGGATCCCGGGGGCTGCCGAGGAATGCTGAAAGGATGTGGAAATCTTTAGATTACCCAAACAGGTCCTGACAAGTGAATGAAAAATAACTAATTAAAATATAATTGTTGCCATCCTGTGAGGGATCAAAAGGCTGGTTGGGTCTCCAGCCGCTCCAGGCTTACAGGAGTGAGTTACTTTTGCGAAGGCTTTGGTAGAGCCAGGCCTCTTGTAGACCCGAGGACGGAGGCTGTGAAGAGCTGTCTTAAGTTGATCGCCTAGGCATTCTCATGGGTCAGCGAGTTGACCCCTGTGCCAGAGGGTCATCTAACAGCCACAGGAATGTTGCACCAAGGCCACAAAGGGCTTTCCCACCAGCTCTGCAGGCTCTTATCTGTGAGGGCCTAGCAGTCAAAGCCTCCTGGGTCCTGTCATCGTCCTCTGCCTGCAGAGCCCTTCAGAACAGGGCTTGTCAGCCTGTGTGATGCTGATATTTTGGATGGAGTCATCCTTTGAGGCTGGGGACTGTCCTGAAGGGTGTTTAACTTCAGGTTTGGTCTGTACTTGCCCAGTGACAGTAGCACCTCCCTCCCCTGCCACAGCCTCAGATTCCTCCAGACACTGCCAGAGGCTCCTAGCAGGGCATAGGCACCAAGCTGAGACCTGTCCCCCCCCCCACCCCCCCACCCCAATCTAGAGATTCAGTGCAAGTCAGGTTGGGAGGGAGGGGAGAGGTGGCTGGCACCTGAAGGGATTCTGCAGAGTCTCAGGAAAGTCCCTGGGCAAACATTTCAGCCTGATCATTTTGTGTTGAGTTTGTCCAGCCTTTACCTGCAGTCACGTCTTGAGGGGTGGGGGCAGTGTATGTCTCTTTCCCCCTTCCCCTCAAAGGCTGGCTGGTATTTTTGTCAGTGCTATGGTTATATAGTCAGATATATATCTTAAGTGTATCCTGGGACCTACTATTTAAAACGGAGAGGAAACACAGTGACCCACTGCACACTGCGAAGAATTGTCCACAGCTTACTCATTCTGCAGATAAAGGTGTTTTGATATGTGGCTGTTGGGTGTGTCTAGGCAAACCTGGGGTTTTCATTTGTTTGTCTGGTTTTGGGTGGTTGTTTTTCTACTTCTGGAAATTGAAAATGAATGTTTTCATCCCCCACCTCCTCCCCCCCACGCCCCCCTCCCCGGATTCCCTATTGCCATCCCAGGAGGTCTCAAATGCTAGTGTTTTTTGTTGTTGTTGCTTTGTTTTTCTGAGACCAGTTCTCTGTGTAGCCTCCTGGTTGTCCTGGAACTCTGTTTATAGACCAGGCTGGCCTCAAACTTACATTGATCTACCTCCCTAGCGCTGGGATTAAAGGCGTGCGCCACCACGCCCAGCCTTGTTTTTTCAAGGAACTACGTAGGGAACAAGGAAGTCAGTGGCTGGGAAGTCTTCGTCCATCTATTTGTTTCTTCTCCAATTGGCACCTGCTACTGCTTGTTCATGCCAAAAGATAAACCCAGGTCCGAACATCTGAACCGGTGGCTTGCCCACTTATATCGCACTGGTTTTGGACGGCCCCCGTGCTCCAATGGTAGCTGTAAATGTCCTAGCTATATACTCAGAGTCTTGTAAACTAGCCGACCCTTAGAAGTTGCGTTTGCCACATTTTATGGTGTTTCTCCAAAGAGCAAGGTGCGGCTGTGATTCCCGTGAGCAGCTGATAAGCCAGGAGGGGTCGCGCCGGGACAGGCACCAGGCTGGAACCAATTCTAGTGATATAGCTGCCCTGGTATCATCATCAGACTTCTGCTTTTGACTGAGAAATAAGTTTGTTTACCTCTGCCTGGAGGCACCAGTGTGTCATATTGCCATGCGTGCTTCTAGAAACATCCATCCACCCCCCCCCCACACACACACACTCACTGGACCTCAGGCCCACACGTGCAATGAGCTTTAATGTGTTAGGTCATTTGCCCTGGGGATATAACACGGTTGCGCTCAGCAGATGATGACCCTTGGAAAGACCACCCAGGAGCTTGGCCTGCAGGAAGCTGGATGCCTGTGCCGGGGCAGGAAAAGGCATGAAGTGAAATCTTGGTCCCTTATTATGAGTCACAGCTAACACTCCTGTAACAAAATCCACAACAAATTTTTTTAATTAAAGTTTTATATGGCACAGACTGTTTCAAAGCAAACAGCCAAAGACTTGAGGGAAACTCCACTTTTAAATGTTTTGTTGTGGTGGAGAACGGACAGCTGTGTACAAGTGTGACAGGACAAACATCTGGTCTAATGAGAGCAGACAGGGGAACCTGCTGAGACCTGGCCATTCCAGGAGCCCTGGCCTCTGCACACCCTTTCCTCCTGGGACCCAGCGCTTCCCCTTAGGGTGTCTTTATGGCCAGCTCCCACATAGACAGGGGAGGTCAGAGCAATATCTCAAGATTTTTATGGCGGGCTTTGGCCAAGAGAAGAAAGTCTAGTTTTTGTAATTTGCTCTGGGAGAGAAAGGGCAGGTGGGGTGAGGGTGGGTGTGGGGAAGGTCAGCGAGACTGGTTGTCAGGCCTTTCTAGCTCTTTGATTCCTGTTTGCGGCGCCAAAACGTCCCGCCCTGAGCGACTGCTCCAGAACTCTCATCTGCCAGCTGTGTGTTTTTTCGAAAGGACCTAGCTCGTCCTATTGTGGGCAGGGTTTCTGTTTAAAAGGTTGACAGGCGCTTTGAATAGCACAGAGGAAGTGAGTCTGTGGGTTATAGAATTTGGAAAGGAAGAAAGCTTATAAACTCGTATTCACACGATCCAGAAAGTGAATTTCCGCTGGTATTGAAGTCCCCACAGGCTAACGCTGCCTCTGGCTTCTGTGAGATGAGGAACATCTGAACCCCAGAGGACCTCACGTCCCCTCAGAAAACTGTCAGCCTGAGGAAGCTTCCAGGCCCTGCCCTTCTCACACGTCGTGGTGTGGCGTCTCAGGACTGAGAGGGTCCTGATGGCCTCGCTGCAGGCTCCCCATGTTGTGAGACAAGTACTGAGGTGTGAGGTGTGCCCGTGACCCGAACTCAGAACTTTCCTGGGATGTGTGGGAAGTGAGGATTCTGTGGTGAGAGGTGGAGAAAGCGGAGATGTCTGAGGCTCCTGCCTCAGGGCACAGACTGAGCCCAAGGCCTGAGAATGTGAGCGACACAACTGAAAAGTGACATCGGCAACTGTTGTCCTCTTTATCCGTAGGTGAGAGGGGAGACACTGTGCGCAGCAGGCAAAGCTCAGTGCGAGGCTGGTGATATTATTGCTCAGCTGCGTGAACTCCAGACCTGGGGCTTATGGTTCACTTAAGGGGCTGGGGCGATGGATGGCTCAGTGGTTGACAGCATTTGCGCCTCTTCCAGAGGTTTTAGTTAGCAGCACCCAGGTCAGGGGGTCACACCTGGCCAGAACTCCAGCTCCCAAGGACCCAGTGATCTCTTCTGGCCTTCATGGACACACACACACACATACACACACACACAAACACACACACAAACACAAACACACATACACAAGTTGAGAGAGAGAGAGAACACATATACATAATTAAAAATATTTTTTAAAAAGCAACTTCAAAATTAAACTAGTTTCAAACTAGTAAACCTAGAAGGTTTATTTTGATTTCCTGGGCTTCAAATCTGCCTGTGCCTGGAGCCAGAGAGGCTGGGAGCAGCCCCGGGAGGGAACACACCCCAGTGCCTGTCCCCTTCCCCACACCTGCGGAGGTGACTGTGGCCTCTGCTTGCTACTGGCCATTTGTTGGCTCCTGAAAATGAGCTGGAGCGGAAATGCTCGCTTTACGCTCAAGACCTCTCTCACGTCCCCTTACTGCTAAGTAGGAATTTTCTTCGATTGTTTTAGTTCCACGCAGCTGGCTCCTTGCATTCCCCGCCCCCCCACCCGCATTCCCCCCATCACCCCCCCCACCCCTGCTCCACTTATATCCGTATACCTTGTCCAAATAAACACACTTGAAAAGATAGAGAGATGTGTTTGGCAGAGCTCGGGACATCCTCTAGCAGAGTTTAAGGCTAGCCTTCTGCTTTGTTCTGGCAGCTAGTGACGGATGCCAAGTGTATCTCCTCTGGCACTGGATGAACCGCGCCAGCGCTTACATAACGCCATCTAAATCGCAGAGGGGGCAGGATGGGGGGGGAGGGGCAGGGTCCTGGGTTCCTTTGTGCTGTACGAAGAATTCTAAACCTTAATGGGAAAGAAAGTCTTCTTGGCTGGGCTTGTTTTGCCTCTAAACTGCGGAGTTGTGTAACCCTATCTGTGCCCCTTATCTTGGTTCTTACAGGCAACTTTGCACCCCTCTTTCCCCCATCCACCCCCCCTTATTCCTGCCCGTTAGCTACTCTCCCCCCTCCCTCCCCCTTCCTCTCCCCCCTTTCCCCCCTTTATTCCTGCCTGTTAGCCACTCTCCGTCCCTCAGGCTCCTGCTGTTCCCATCTTGGGTCTCTTTGCACGTCCTTCATCCTGCATGGAACACTCTGTCACCACATATCAGCACCTTTCTGATTCCTCGGCTGCCTGCTGGTCCCCTAGCTCAACCCTGACGACCCCAGGCCATCTTCTGTCCCCTGACCTTTCCTCCTATTATCTGAAATTCTTACCTGTTTGGGTCATGTTTGCTCTCAGCTACCTACTGAAAAAGGTAATCAGGTGTCAGTGCCACCATGACACTGGAGGTAAAGCAAGTGGGTGAACGGGCATTTGGACGACTAGATGTGCGTTTGGTTGGATAGATGGATGGATGAAAGAGGAGGAGGCGAGGATGACCTCAGTCCTAGCAAGTGTCACCTCTGCCTCCTCACTGACATCCCAGGACATGCGTCTTTGGATGCTTTTCTTCCTATGGCAGGCACTAGTTCTCATACCAGTCTTCCGCCCTGTCAAGTTCCTGAGGGCAGGAATATCTAATTAAGGGTGATGATGCCTGTAATCATTAATTCACCCTTGGTTGGTTGGTTGGTTGGTTGGTTGGAGACAGGGTTTCTCTGTGTAGCTGTGCCTGTCCTGGACTTGATTTGTAGGCCAGGCTGGCCTCCAGCTCACAGAGATCTGCCTGCCTCTGTATCCCCTAGTGCTGGGATTACAGGCGTGTGCCGTCACACTGGCTCATTAATTCACTCTTAATTGCTATAGTATTTTATAGATATTCGTCATTAAAATTATTGCCACAAATAAGTAAGCTAGGGTTGGCAAGAGATGGTCCAGCTGCACCGAGCCACCTGCCACCAGGCGTGATTGCATCCCTGGGACCCACATGGTAGAAAAGAGCAAACTTCTTAAAGTTGTCCTGTCTCCCATACGTACATTGTGGCATGTGAAATAAAACAAATAGACATGAAAAACAAGAAGTAAGCTGAGGCAGGGCTAGGGTTTGGATGCAGTTTCTGTCCTCCAAGCCCATATTCTGTAGACTTTCTGTGACACTTGTTAGGGCCCAGGCTTAACTTAACCATCTCTCATGCATTTGCTAAGTAAGTGAAAACCAAAATGTTGTCTCTTCTTTTTTCCTATTTATGATTTAAGCGAATAAACATTATTTATTTACAGTGTCATAAATATAAAGTGTGCATAATCCAATGTCATTTCTATGAGTAATTAGCCTGCTATAAGTCACCCTCTTAGACTGACATTTATAGATTACTTGAATCCCTTTCACTGAGCATGCTCATTCCTCCCCTCTCTCTGTGTGTCTGTGTGTCTGTGTGCATGTTTCAGAGGTCAACCTCGAGGACGTTTCCTCAGGAATCATCCATGCTGTTTTTGTTTTTGGAGACACAGGTTCTCACTAGGACCTGGGGCCCACTAAGCCTGGCTGGGTAGCCAGCAAGCTCCTGCCTCAGCTTCCTCAGCGCTGAGATTGTAAGAGCACACCATGATGCTTGTCTCGTCACAGGGGCTGGGAATCAAAGTCACGTCATGCAGGTGTGATAAGCAGCCTAAAAGCATCGCCATGTTGGTGTTCTTCTGTGTCTAACATAACCCAGGCTTGTCATGTCCTGCCTTTCCTGGACTAGTCTTGGTGATCCGTGTGGCCAGGTGTGTTCCGTTGTCAGGTGGACATAGCAGCAGACATTATAGGCACTTTTTGTTACGGCCCACCCAGTGGCCTCAGCAGGAGAGATGTGCTCACTGTTTTCTCAGGCTTGCGATGGCAGCCATGGTGGCTTGTGGGGTACAGGTCTCCAGTCTAACAGCAGGATCTGCCAACACCTGAGTGGAGCAGAGGTGGCTGCCTTGTCAGGTTGGTCCTTGGTAGCAAGGTGCTCTCCTTGGCAGCTAACCAGCTCCGCCCAGGGCCTGGAGGAACCCAGCTGGTTCCTGAGTGCCTGGGTTGGGGTGTGAGCACCGGGATGGTATGTCTGTCTAAGAGCTCAGAAGGGCCAGAGCCTCAGGCAGGATCAGAGAGAAAGCAAAGTGCTCTTGTGGCCTGACGTCTCATCCCCTTCTCCCTCCTTTTCGCCATCTCGGAATAGGGTGTGGATTCAGGAGGATGTGCACATACCCAAATGCTATTTGAGAAGTTGTCGTAAAGAGTTAAAAATCAGGGCTACGTGTGTAGCTCAGTGGTAGAGCACCTTCCTAGCATGTACTAGGTCCTAGTACCACAAAAACAAAAATTCAGAAGTGAAGTTTCCCTTTTAGCTCGCAGCGCTCTGTAAGCTGTGCTCAAGCTGACCTTGGTGCCATTAGAAATGGTTTCTGAGTTCAGGTGTCTGCTCCTGCCACCCGAGCCAGAGTCATTTGACATTTGAGATCTTGCCCGGTCTTAGTTTATTTACTCCAGCTTGGGCTATCAGAGATTAAAAGGCTGTGGCGTCTGTTCCCAGACCTATTGTACCACCCCGTACACTGGCTTCCTTACTTGCATCTCTGTGTCCAAGGTGGTTCCTGCTCAGGACCTGTAAAAAGACCAGAGCAGGGAAGTGCTGAGATTTAATGCAGTCTGACCTTCAGTAAGCCAAGAATACCAAGACCCAGGAAACACAAATGGCTCACCGAAGAGCCCGCCATGAACGCAGCTCACGGCTCAGAGAGCCAGCGCTGACCTCAGGACACTTTAGGGCTTCCCCTCTCTTCCCTTCTCAGCTCCCCATTTTAATAGCCTGCCTAGTTACTATACAGATATACACAACTCCCACCAAAGTCTCTCGGGATATTGTGCGTGCTGAGAGGGGCTCACTGTAGGGCTTCTTGCTCAAGCCTCTTCACTTAAGGATGCTCCCCTTTTCATTATTTCCCGTCCTCTGCCGTCTTAAAGCTATCTGAATTCTCCTATGCTCCCAGGAAGAGTCCCAGTGATGGCCCAGGCGTCCGAGGTCACCGTCCAATCAGCTTCTAGAGTTGCTTTGAAAGTCCTGTAGAGTATTAGGGCACTTGCTCTGACAGTGTCCCTGGCTAACGTCAGGAGCTACACTCATAAAGTGTCACCAACATGGTTGCACCAACAGGAGCAAAGATGACAGCAATGGCCATGCCAAAGTGGACAGGGAAGAGCCCTCGAGGCCTCAGTGGCGCCGAGAACTGTGGGCAGCTGAGGGAAGCTGGGGGCTGGAGAGGCAGCCTTTCCCAGGGAAAAAAGAGCACACCAATCGGTTGTCCAGTGCCATGAAAACATACGTACGAGTAACATTGTATGAATAGAACAGGTTATATTCAAGAATATATAAGTCCATATGATATTATGCATACAGCAACAATTAATTTTTAAGAGGTCAAAAATTAGAAGTGTCAGGGGTGATGGTCATATGGAAGGATTTGGAAGAAGAAAAGGTAAGGGAGAAATGTAATTAAATTATAATCTCAAAAAAATTTAAAGCAGAAAGATGATAGATACATGATAGATAGATAGATAGATAGATAGATAGATAGATAGATAGATAGATAGATAGTCAGTCTTGAAGAATGGCTATTTACTGTCACCTCAGGCAGAGCCATTGCCTAATTGGAGTCTTGCTGTATCCAAACTCACATCAATTTGGGCTCTAATCCCAGCACTGGAGGGTAGCGCCGAAGGAATGTGAGTCTGAGGCCAGGCTGGCTTGCACAGGGAAACCATGTCTCAAAAACAAACAAGTCAACAAAGCGATGTAAAATAAGTGAATGGATTCATAGCACAGAATTATGAGAGACTGGGCAGCCTGGGTTTTCTGAAATGGGCCGTTAGAAAACCCTCTGGACCTTACTCTCTCTCACCTTGTCACGCACGCCGGCTGCATTAGGGCCAAAGCAGCAGGAGTATCCTGTAAGTAAGTGGGCATGGCCACATCTGGGAGAGCTTTACTGAGGAGAGGGCCAGCCAGAACTTGTACTTCCATCTGCCGTCGCGGCGTAAGATGCCTGCGGAGCTCAGTCTCCGATGCCAATGGCTTGTTGCAAAGTGTTTGCAGCCATGGAGCTTGGTTACATACATTTCGCCCTATGGAATGCATTGTCTGTTTTTATTTTCTCCTGTTTTCTCTGCACAGACACACATGTAGGAAGGTGTTTTGTTTCTGTTTACTTTTATGAGAGTTGCTTGTTTCTTTCCTTTTCTCTTCTCTTCTTTTCTCTTCTCTTCTTTTCAGAATGTTCCCGTATGTAACAGCCTGTCCCTGAACTAACTTTGTAGACCAGGCTGGCCCCCTGCCTCTGCCTCCTGAGTGTTGGGATTAAAGGAGTATGCCACCATGCCTGGTTCCTTTTTTATGATTCTTTAAAAGGTTTTAGTTATTTGTATCTGTGTAGATATGTGCACAAGGGTACAGGGCCAGGGCATCAGATCTCTCTGGAACTGGGGCTACAGGCAGGTGCTGGGCACTGAACTCAGGTTCTCTGTGCACTCTTAACTCCCAACCATCTCGTTGGCCCTTGGCTTTTGTTTTTTGAGGCAGGGTCTTGCTGCAGAACCCAGGGTAGCCTCAAATTTGTAGACATTCTCCTTGTCAGCCGCCTACATGCTTGATGACAGGTGAGGGCCATCACACTCAGTAATACATTTGTATGTGCAAAGACCAGATTGTGGCTGCTGGTCTAAACTTTGATTTGCATGGCCATGACTAAGTATAGATTGGTGACATTCTTTTCAGTTGTCATAGAGTAGCATCAGTTTTAATTTTTCCATTAACAAATACAAAAGATTAAGTATATGTATAATTAAGTCCTACCAGACAGCTAGAGGTGCTGCCTCATTTATCCCATATGCCTGGGCGGCCTGTCCCTGTTAACCTGCCCAGCATTACCATGTCTCAGGAGGATTGTTGCAACCCAATTTTCTGCCTGCCAAGCACCCCGTTATGCAGTGAGTTAAGAACCGATTTTACACAGATACGAAGGCTTTAAGCCAGTGCTCAGTTCAGCACCATGGTCGATTAGGAAGCGATTTCTGTGAAGTCTTGAAAAATTCCGAGTACTTTGGTGCAGCCGTAGAGCACAGGCCATGGTGAATAAGCAGAGGCCCACTACACACACTGCCCGCAGCTGCCCCAGGTGGCTTCTGTAGTTACTGACACCTTGTGTAAGAAATTTCCTAGGCCTGTCGTGACAAACTACCATAAGTGTGGTGGCTAAAAATGACAGCAATATAGTCTGTCGTGGTTCTGGAAGCCAAAGTTTTGGAGACAGGGTCTCTCTGTGTAGCCTTGGCTGTCATGGACTCGCTTTGTAGACCAGGCTGGCCTCGAACTCACAGCAATCCGCCTGCCTCTGCCTCCCGAGTGCTGGGATTAAAGGCGTGCGCCACCACGCCTGGCTGACACTTTGTTCTGTTGACAGTGTCTCCTGCTTTACACAAGCTTCTCAGCCTCATGAGGTCCCATTTATTAATTGTTGACCTGAAGGCCTGGGCTGTTGGTGTTCTGTTCAGAAAGTTGTCTCCTGTGCCACTGTGTTACAGGCTCTTCCCCAATTTTTCCTCTAACCGACTTAATGTCTCTGATTTTATGTTGAAGTCTTTAACCCACTTGGACTTGAGATTTGTGCATGATGACAAATATGGGTCTAATTGCATTTTTCTACATGTAGACATCCAGTTAGACCAGCACCATTTGTTGAAGATGCTGTCGTTTTTCCATTGAATAGATTTGGCTTCTTTGTCACTGTTAAGGCTGAGGTCAGTCACAGAAAAGCACCAGGGGGGCTGCAAAGCTTCTAGGAAATGTCTCCCCAGCGCCTCAGAATGAGCTGCTAACAAGAAGAGAGTTTGCACACTCCATGGCCTGAAAAGGCAGACCTAAGAAGCATTTCTCTTCTGCATTAACCGGCATTAGCTTTTCTGAGTTTCCAAGTTTTCCTTTGTGCCCTCTGCCAGCTGCTGGTGGCCTCCAGCGTTTCCCCGGCTTGAACACCGGAACTCTAGCCTCAGCCGTCATTTTATGCAGGGTGTTCTCCTCTTCCCTTCTCTGAGTTTCCTAAGGACACTGGTTGTCCTGGCTTTCATTTTGAGCTCATCATACCAACTCCATCATCTCTGACTCCAAACAAGGTCACTTTGAGAGGTGCTGGGGTCCAGGGCTGAGCGCAGTCTGTGACATCAGCAGAAGCAGAGAGAACCTACGTGACCACACTGCTGAGGGACAGTAGGCTTTCTCTGTTTGCTCTGCTGGCTTGTCTCTGTGTGTCACTCATCCTCACAGCTGTCAGTCAGAGCTGTTGAGCCCAGAACCTCTCTGCTGTGCAGGAGTCGTCCCCACCCTCAGCTCCTGTCAGAAAGTCATGGGCAGATTCTTTGAAATGTCATTTGCCCAGCACTGGACCATTGACTATGGCCAGGAATAGGCTGTGGTCGAGGGTGGCAACTTCTGTTTCTGGGCTTGAGAGAATATGGACTCCTTCTATCTGTGGGGAGATGACAGACAGCCCTCCATGTCAGGGATGAGAGGCAGACTCAGTGGAGGGGATGAGGGGCAGACCTCAGTGGCAGAGATGAGGGGCAGACCTCAGTGGCAGGGATGAGGGGCAGACCTCAGTGGCAGAGATGAGGGGCAGACCTCAGTGGCGGAGATGAGGGGCAGACCTCAGTGGAGGGGATGAGGGGCAGACCTCAGTGGAGGGGATGAGGGGCAGACCTCAGTGGCGGAGATGAGGGGCAGACCTCAGTGGCGGGGATGAGGGGCAGACCTCAGTGGCGGGGATGAGGGGCAGAGCTCAGTGGCAGGGATGAGGGGCAGACCTCAGTGGAGGGGATGAGGGGCAGACCTCAGTGGAGGGGATGAGGGGCAGACCTCAGTGGAGGGGATGAGGGGCAGACCTCAGTGGCAGGGATGAGGGGCAGACCTCAGTGGCGGAGATGAGGGATAGTCCTCTGTGGCGGGGATGAGGGGCAGACCTCAGTGGAGGGGATGAGGGGCAGACCTCAGTGGAGGGGATGAGGGGCAGACCTCAGTGGCGGAGATGAGGGGCAGACCTCAGTGGCGGGGATGAGGGGCAGACCTCAGTGGCGGGGATGAGGGGCAGAGCTCAGTGGCAGGGATGAGGGATAGTCCTCTGTGGCGGGGATGAGGGGCAGACCTCAGTGGCAGGGATGAGGGATAGTCCTCTGTGGCGGGGATGAGGGGCAGACCTCCATGGCGGGGATGAGGGGCAGACCTCAGTGGCAGGGATGAGGGATATCCTCTGTGGCGGGGTTGAGGGGCAGACCTCAGTGGCAAGCCCTTTTCATATTGGACTTTAAACATCTCAGCAGGAATGTGGGAATGTAGCCCTAGTCTTAAATGCTGCTAAGTGGCCTGTGGGAAACCTCTTTCATGTACTTTGAATGTGCTTTTGTGTCTGTTTTCTGTGGTCATCCCCAAAAGACAGTTTTATTTCAGCCGGGGAGGCTCAGTGGTTATGAGCGGGCACATGCTGTTCTAGCAGAGATGCAAGTTCCATTTCCAGCACCCACATCAGATGGCTGATAACTGCCTATGACTGCAGATTTACAGGATCTGACGCCCTCTTCTGGCCTCTGTGGGCACCTGCACTTCTGCATGTCTAATAACTAAGTAGTCTATCAGGACACACGTGAGTCCTCTCCCTCCCCCTCTCCCTCTCCTTCCTCTTTCCCCTCCCCTCCCCATCCCTTCCCTCCCCCTCCCCTCATGAATACATTCCTTGTGAGCTTTGGGTTCCTCACTCCTCAGGTACTAACCCTGACCCCCTGGACTAAGGAGGAAGCATTTAATGGTTCCTTCACCCCAGCCGACGTAAGGTGCCCTTTGTTCTTACCAGCCACCAGAATTAAAGAGTGGCTGTGAGTACATCTTAGCCCAGAGCCAGTCAGCACGCAGACCGAGCTGGTCTCTAAGTGTTGGTTTCACTGTAGGAAGGGTGAACTGAGATTGCTGTGGTTGGTGTAAACCATCTTGGAATAACGGGGGTGTGAAGTAAGAGGCCTGGATGTTGCCTACCAAAGGATTTTTTTTTCAAGACAGGGTTTCTCTGTGTAGCCTTGGCTGTCCCGGACTCACTTTGTAGACCAGGCTGGCCTCAAACTCACAGCAATCTACCTACCTCTGCCTCCCGAGTGCTGGGATTAAAGGTGTGCACCACCACCGCCCAGCTTCCAAAGGATTTTTTAAAAATGATAATTATTTTTACTTAAATTAAGAGGTGATAGAATACTGGCCAATCCTAAAATAGAGCCAATTTCTTCCAACTGGGAGCCATGAGAGTACATGTTGGGGATATCCCAATTGTCTCTGAAGACAACTACTTTATTTTTTTTTTTTCAATAGAGGAGTGACACCCTCTCTTCTTTTTCTATGCGTTTAATTTTTTTCTAACTAAATGTATTATGTTTATGATTCATAAATATATTAACTTTAGTTACAGCAGTAACTGGTAAGGTCCTCAAATATTTGAGTTTTGGGGTTTGTTGTGATCTGGTTTGCTGAGGAAAGGGAGGGTGGGTGGGGTGACATGGGTGGGGTCTTTTCATCTATGAGGCAAGTGAAAAGGAAAACTGGATGAGTCCTGGCACCAACCATCAGAGACACAGGGTTCTGCTGCCCAAACTCCTGACTCCTGAGCAGTGGGTAGCCACTGTGCCCACCTCTTGCCAAGGCGAGGCTGCATGGTTCATGTGGATGTGAGGCCAGGTTACCTGCTGAGCCACCTCCCTGGACCCGCATCCCTTGCTCTGGACTCAGGACAAGCAGTTCATTCAACCAGAGCTTCCTGCACACTTACTGCTTCCTGCAGGTGGGCTGGAGGGTAGGCAGGTGGGCTGGAGGTTAGGCAGGTGGGCTGGAGGGTAGGCAGGTGGGCAGGCAGGCAGGCAGGTGGGTGGACAGGCAGGCGGGCAGAAGGGCCAGTGGTCCCCAGAGGACATAGGCCATGCATAACAGATTGCAGCTAGCTTATTCACAATGCCCACACTGCTTTTGATGGCAACACAGTTCCCTTCCTTAGGTCACTGGTTCTGGCTCTTTTCGTCTTTGGATAATGTCAGATGGGTTCTTTCCTCCAGGCCTCTTCGTTAATAGACTCGTTTCTTTGAGAAGGAGTAGATTGCCTCTAGCAGGGCTCGCCCACGTCATCTTGCACAGCAAGGCTGCCTGCAGATAGGAAGTGGCAACAGCTTCTTTGTTCTAATTAGACAGAGGGAAATTGGATTCTCTTTGATGGGGCATGCCCGGGCCTCTGTGCTCCAGGAGGATGCTGGGAGAGCATCTGTCCACTCGCGGTGATTTGATCATGAGTGAGGGATGGTGCTACAGTCAGATAGCCGGAGTGCGGCAGGGAGAGGCCTGTGGGCCCCACAGAAAGGACTGCTTATTTCTGATGCGCACAGACAGCTCATCTCTGAGCTGGGAGTGGGAGTGTTCTCCAGAGGTGACCCGCGCATTGCCCATGGGGAGAATATGAACGGCTCTTCGCCAGGAAACAAGACTATCCTAGAAAGAGTCGAGAGTGGTATGGGAAGAATTTTAAACAGGAAAGTGTAGCTTAGAGTAGAATAGGATCCCACGGTAGTACAAGGATGCTCTTAAATCTTTCCTTGTGCCATTGCTCTGTGGTAGGATTAGAATCTCCCAGCAGTGAAATTACAGGGGCCTGGTGTGCTGGGTGGATGCATAGTTCATCCCCCCGCCCCCCAAGACTCAGCGCCTGACACAGTCCATGTTGGCGGATGCATCACCATAGCTATTCAGCTACACAAGGCATGCTGCTGCCTTAGTTCAGTGTAGTAGAAGCCATCAAAGGCGGATATAAGCTCAGCACGCTCTGTGGATGGAATAATAATGCAGGCTCAGGTCACTCTGCAGATGGAATAGCTGCATGCTGTAGGTGTCCTGAGAAGGAGGGGAAGGTGCCCTGCAGAAGAAACAGTTCCTGGGCCTGGGTAGTGTTTTAATTAAGTCTGTGGCATTGGTATTTTATTATATAAAATAGATTGCTTTTACAAAAAAAAAGTGTGTACAGCATCTATAGTCTCTAGAAATACAAATATGAATAAGAGGATGTTCTTGCTGCCAAGAAGGTCAAGTCTAGTGGAGAAAATGTTAATTAGCCAGCAGATGTAATTTACTAGATTATATAAATAGTGTGTGCTTTGAATGGATGCATTTGAAGGCTGTGTTGAGGCCAAGAAGTAAATGTCTATCAAAAGGAATGTGTGAGTGAGTGTGTGTGTTATGTGAGTGTGAGTGAGTGTGTGTGAGTAGTGAGTGTATGAGTATGTTTGAGTGTGTGTGAGTGAGTGTGTATATATTAGTGTATGTGTGAATGAGTATGTGAGTGTGAGTGAGTGTGTATGTGTGTGTGTGTGTGCAGGTATGCGTGTGGGCACATGTATGAGGAGGACAAAGATCAAGCCCATATGTCTAGGATTACAAATGCCACAATTACCCAGTTTGTTCTCTGAGTCAGAGGGAACTGGAGAGTAGCTGCTCTCAGCAAATGCAAGGCACAGGACAGCAGTGGCGCAGGGACATATTTGAGGTGAGGCGGAGCCCACATGTCCATGTGTGATGGGTATGTTCATACCAAGTAGACAGTGAAGGCTGACAGGTGCCCTAGGCCAGATTGCAGATGCTGTTGAGTTCGTGGTCAGGAAGTACTACTTCTTTCAGTAGACGGTGCTGGGGCCTCTGTGGTATTTATGAAAAGTCTGCCTATTGTTTCAAAGTCAGGAAGCCTTTGGAAGACAGCAGGAAACCTGGGCTGCTGCTCGTGGTCTCAGGTGGGTTCTTGAGCGAGGCCTGTCTGGTAACCCGAGGACAAGTTTATGGAGAGGGAGAAACGGTGGAGCCGGGTGGACCCAGGCCCCCATGACCTCCACAGAGACGAACGCTTGCATCTTGGGACATGGGGATCACAAAGAGTGATGGCCAATACCTTGGTCTCCTATTGTGGTTCGGACAGAAGTACTTCTTAGGCTCAAGGACCAAGGCTGAAACATCAGCAGGTGCTGCTGCCGCCGCCATAGGTGTGTGGCGTGTGGTGCAGCCTCTGGCTCTGAAACATTTATTTAATTTACATTAACTGAAAGCATAAATGTCAATTCACATTGTTTATTGACTTTATTGTTGCTCATAGACATAGAATTGTAGAGCTAGGTTTTCTTGAGGCCTCTAGTTCAACTGCTGCAAACAAGCCTAAGAAAGGCAGAGAGCAATCCCAAAGTCTTAAACATCAGCCTTGGCCTCATTGACACTGTAGTCTACTCCTTTACTAGTGTTGTCGTGTCGTGAAACAGGCTATGCTAGTGACATGCTCTTCCCACTCAAGTGCAATGAACATTTTAGCATCATGGGGTGCAGCAGAGCTCAAATGTCATCCCTAAGATGCCTCTCTGCATCCAGGCTGCTGAGCTGTGGGGAGACAGCAGCATCCCTGAGGCCTCACCTGTGTCTCCTGTAGGGTAGCTCCTTTGGGCTTTCTCCTCTTTGTGTCAGGAGGTGATAGTGGGCGTTGACTAAGGGCCTCTGACTTTACCAGGAAGTGGTAAGATGCATTTACCTCAGAAGTCAGATGGTCTCTTTCCGGTAGGCAGAGGGCAGGCCTCCCTCAGCCCAGGTGCAAAAAGGTTACACTGCTGTGTCCCCACTCATAATGGAAGCCAGAGATCTCAAATGCGTTGGTCCATGATGTGGCTTGGGGGGCTGTCTTCTGGGTCTCAGGACCCAGTAGGCCACTGTTTTACCTCTGGACAGTCCCATTGTCTCCTGACTGGGAGTGGAGAGTGGGACAGACATTAGTACAGCACTCCTGCTGATCCTGGCTTCATCCCCAAGGCCTGTTCTTCCAGAGGAACACAAAGGACTGGACAGCACCCACCCAGCATGTAGAAGTCTAGAATGTGATTGTGGGCCTCAGCACCCCGCCCTTGGTCGTCCAAGAGTGAGCGTTGCTTAGCTTTACATGGAGGGGTGTGTGGGACGTCACCAAGAAGCAAGAGGGTTCCGGCTCCTAGCATCCACCCTTCCTCCCTTCTTCTTCAGATCCATTTTTCCACTGTCGTTTCTTCTTCCTGGCAGTTAGAACCGACAGCCAGTGGCTGCTGGGAGCCCCCTCTTGCTCTCGTGAAACTGTGGGACCTGCACAGTGCGTGCAGGCAGGTTGTTTGTGAAAGGTGGTGAAGTCCAGTCACAATGGGAGAGGATGTCAGGAGAGGATGTTTTTAAAAGCAAGCTGTGTTTTTCTAACTCTCCAGTCTTGGTACCCGCCCTGAAGGCTCCTCCAACACTGGGGACGAAGACAAAATATTTTTAGTCTGATAGTATCCTGTAGGCAGCCAAGAGCTGAGCCTCCACTCACTCTGGATAGTTCAGTGGGGGTGCTTTTAATGGAGATAACGTGGAAGGTGTCGCACAGCTCCAGAGCCCAGGCTGTTCTATGGAGGGTTTGGTTGCTCTGAAGCCCTGAAGGTTGAGGAGAATAGAAACACAGAGAGGAAAAAGCAAGGCAGACGGAGACGTCTGTGGTCCCTGGGAGAATGTTCGCAACATAGTTGTCACAGAATTGGAATGTGCTCTGGAGATAGCAGCTTGGCAAAGAACCACAGTTGACAAACAGAGTTCTACGCCCAGTCATTACACTGAACCGGGGCCACCTATTTGCCTCACGTTGTGTGGCAAGCTTAAATATTTAAAAATTTAAAAAGTCCACCTTCTGCAGGTGTACCACAGTTTAAAAGCTAACGCTGAGATTAAATAAAGAAGCCAGGCGCGGTGGCGCACGCCTTTAATCCCAGCACTTGGGAGGCAGAGGCAGATGGATCACTGTGAGTTCGAGGCCAGCCTGGTCTACAAAGTGAGTCTAGGACAGCTAAGGCTACACAGAGATACCCTGTCTTGAACCTGCCCCACAAAAAAAAAAAAAAAAAAAAAAAAAAAAAAAAAAAAAAAAAAAAAAAAGATTAAATAAAGAAGACTTGTCCCTCTGTCATACATCCGCCTGCAGCCTCATGTAACCAAATGCATCAGTTGTAGCATATGGCTCCTGGTGTCTTTCCAGCAATTATTTCCCTTAACGCAGGCGGGCTGAGCAGACCATTCAGGCTGCTGTGATTGTGCAGTTTGGTTCGTGTTGCTCTTGTGCTGGGAAGGGGACCAGAAATAAGATCACGAGTAACCAGAAACCTTTAGTTTTTACCCTTTCACAAGACACAAAAATGATCCATTCGAGCTTGGATTTCAGAAATGTTGAGCTTAAAAGGTAAATGTTTATCTTCTGGTGTTAAAAAAAAGTAAAGGATAGGAAATCTTTGACTTTGAATGTAGGGTAGTGTCTGAGTTAGGGAGTCACTATTGGGGTTTTCATGGCTCCTTTCCCACAACCACCCTAATATTCACTATAAGCAGAGCCCCAGGAGACAACTTAGCCCACAACATCCTCTGGGTTCCAAAACTTTCTTTCATCAGTGCAGCTCCCAGTAGAGACCCCTTTCAGCCAGGCATTTCAGCCAGGCAGTCAGGAGCAGGGGCAGGCAGGTCTCTGTGACTTCAATGCCATCCTGATCCTCATAATGAGTGCCAGGCCAGCCAGAATTACACAGTAAGACTTTGTGTCAACATAAATAAAATTAACCTCAGAATATGAGTGTTTAGAAGAAAAATACCCCTAGGTCACTAGGTGTTCTGCAGCCTGGTTTCCTTGTGCCATATTATGCAAAAGTGAATTTATAACATTAATAAATAATTAGCATTTCCTTTATATGTGCAGTAACCTAGCAAGCTAGATGAAATGAATGCTTTTGTAAGTTTTAGCATTTTGGGACAGACAGCTTTTAGGAGACTGAGGTGTTTTCATAGTACTACGCAAGCTAAGCAGGATAAAACTGGTCTTGTCCTAGGTCCAACCTAACAGTGCTTGTATGTGCCTTCTCTTTTTCCTTCTCCCTCTCTCTCACCCTGCCTGCCTCCCCCCTCCCCTGGTTCTCATTAGTCTCAGCCTTAAGCTCACCATGTAGGCCTTGCTTCCATCTCCCAGGTGTGGTGGTGCATGCATGCACCACCACGACTAGTTTCCAGCCTGGCAGATTTCTTAAGTCGCCATCCACCCTTTTTCCATTCTTGATAGTACACAGACATTAAACAAGTCCTGTTCAGTGATGCCAGTGACTAGAATCCTTTTCTAAATAATGCCATGAAACGATGGCTCCAAGTGAGCAGCCATTTTTGAAGACATAGCATTCTGAAGGCTATTGGCCCTTACCTGAATAGTCAGCATCTGTGCTCCCTGGTGATAATTGTTGTAATATTTAAAAAGACTTCTGATGAAGCCGGGCATGGTGGTGCACATCTTTAATCCCAGCACTCAAGGAGGCAAGGCAGGCAGATCACTGTGAGCTTGAGGCCGGCCTGGTTTACAAAGCAACTCTATGTTAGCGGGGCCTTGAGGGGAATAGAGAGCTAACATCATCACCATCATCATCAATAACATCATCATCATCATCATCATCATCATCATCCCCCCTAGAATGTAGAATGTAGCTTTGGAGACTTCTAACCCAGAGTAGGTATATGAGCAGGTATTCGATAGATGTTTCTAGAACTCTCCATCACAGAAGAAATGCAAAGATTATTGTTAACAATAAAAGTAATCACCACGTGTGGTGCATGGTTTAATCCCAGCACTCAGGAAGCAGAGGCAGGTGCATCTCTGAGTTCTAGGACAGTCTGGTCCACATAATGAGTTGCAGGCCAGCCAAAGTTACATAATGAGACTCTGGATGGATGATAGATAGATAGATGATAGATAGATAGATAGATAGATAGATAATAAGTATAGAGAAAGTTGCTGAAGGTTGACAATAGGCAAAACTGAGCCTGTAGAAGCTCCCTGCCTCCACACAGCAATTTTCACCGCATCTGTGTGCCTTATCCTGAACTGGAAGACACTTTTGAGGCTCCATAGCAAACACTGACATGATGCGATCCAAGCAACGCTGCTGTTGCTGAGTTCAAGTCAATTTAGAAATTAAAATGGGAGCTATTTGCATTTTATCTAGCTCAGAGGATGCTAGCAACAGAAGGCGGATGAGGCTGGGATGGAAGCTGGCTCCGTGGCAGGCTGGAGGTCTTAGGATGATGGATACCTTACGGGATTAAGCCAACGCTTTTACTGAGCGACTGTTTCATAAAAGACCACTCGCTCCACAGAGGTTAGCAAAACACTTTGGGGATTCATTTGGCAAAGTACTCCTAATATGATTCTTCTCCCGTAACTCCCCCCAAATTCCTCTTGGATTAAAATGGCAACAGAAAGCAAGCGTTCGCCGGTGTCGCCTCGTGGCCTTGCACAGGTCTTCTTCCCTCCGCTGTGCACCCATGCTGTGAAGCAAGTCTAGAATTCACCAGAAGATGGAGAGGAGCCTTCTGGTGACACTGCTCAGAACTGGCCAGACTTTTAAACTTCCCAGATGTCTGTCAGGAGTAGAAAGGACAAATAAAATAGTGTAGATGTGCACAAGGAAATAAGGTAATCATGAGAGTTCATGAAACACAAGTTTGTGTGATTGGTGCGAGCCTACAGGCTGAGGCAGCATTCTGGGTTAAGGTCAGTGTGGCGATGGAAGGCAGCACCCTGGGATGTGTGACGCATTTCTGGGTACAAACAATGTGCTCTTTCCTGGTTGAGTAATGGGTACAGAGCGCATCGTGAGTGTGAAACCTCACGTGCAC
Source organism: Acomys minous (assembly GCF_964271855.1). Classification (NCBI taxonomy): domain Eukaryota; kingdom Metazoa; phylum Chordata; class Mammalia; order Rodentia; family Muridae; genus Acomys; species Acomys minous. Next base: position 4,035,653 of record NC_140484.1, read on the forward strand.
ATGTTTTGATTTGTGCACAATTCTTAGAACATGTGAAATAAGTTTTTAAGTAAAACAAACTTTGTTTTACTAAAAAACAAAAACAAAGGCATAACTCTCTAAAGAAAGTGTGGGGGTACTTGCAGAGCCATCTTCCTACCTCATAAGGAAGAACAACCCGGCATATGGACTGCGAGGCTTTTCCTGATGATAAGTTAAGAGAAACAACTAAGCTTTACCTTTAAGCCGCAGTCTCTCAGCGCAGGAGCCTTTTCTGGGAAACCAACTAAGTCACTGCTGGGGCGTCCAGTAGCTCATTCGCTGGTCCCTGCCCCCCCACCCCAGCCTTGTATTTCTTTATAACGTCACCTGCTCCTGGTCCTAAGAAGGGATAGAGTTTGAAATGGTGGGCTGTGTGGTATTGACAGGGTTATGCTCACTGTGGGGTGACTGGGCACAGCACCCAGGGCTATTAGGCAGGGAGCCTATCCTGTGTGAGACTGTCACGAGGGCTACACTTCATTAGAGATTTGTCTAGGCCCATGGAAGGTGCGGGTACCTAGAGTGAACCCTGGCGCCAACTGTGGACTCGAGTGACACTCATATCAATGTGGGCCATCAGTTACAGCAAACGCAACCCTTGGGTGTGCACTGCTGATGGGCAAGCCAGGCAGGGTCCCTGGGATGGGCGTGTTCTGCCGTGAATCTAAAACAGCTCTAAGGTCGAGAAAACACATTTGGGGTAGTAGATTTAAAAGACTCTGTGTTATTTGCACCGGTGTTTTGTTTTATTGGATGCGTGCTACTTGGTAAAGTCGTTTCAGTACATAGAAGCAGGAGGATAAAATAAAGACTTTTAAAGATGACCTCATCCGTCTTTATCCTTAGCAAACTCTGAGAGCAAACTTAAGATATAAGAAGGCTCCACTCTGTACAATAAAATTCTATTTGTTTCCAAGGGAACTGGGACTATTCACCACCTGCCAGCCTGTTGCCTTTCACTCAGGTTGGGGCAGTAATCCGGCTCCCTTTACAGCTTCAGATTCATCCGTCTGCAGTTGACTTTCTCCTTTCATACAAAAGGAAAACAAAGACAATAATATTAGACAACCAAGCTGTTTGTAAAATCCCTTTTAAAACACTGAGCAAGCCACGTGTAGTACTGCATGCCTTTCTTTAATCCTAGCACCCTGGAGGCAGAGGCAGGAGGATCTCTGTGAGTTCTAGGCCAGCCTGGTCTATGAATTGAGTCCAGGACAGCCAAGGTTACACAGAGAAACCCTGTCTCAAAAAACTAAAACAAAAACAAAAAAACAAAAAAAACCTAAAAACTAAAAAATTTTTACAAAGTGAACAGTCTTTATTCAGCTGCTCACACCTGTACACCCAGCCATCTGTGTACACCCAGCCATCGGTGTACACCCAGCCACGTGTACACCCAGCCATCTGTGTACACCCAGCCACGTGTACACCCAGCCATCTGTGTACACCCAGCCACGTGTACACCCAGCCATCTGTGTACACCCAGCCACGTGTACACCCAGCCATCTGTGTACACCCAGCCATCTGTGTACACCCAGCCATCTGTGTACACCCAGCCATCTGTGTACACCTAGCCATCTGTGTACACCCAGCCATCTGTGTACACCCAGCCATCTGTGTGCACCCAGCCATCTGTGTACACCCAGCCATCTGTGTGCACCCAGCCATGTGTACACCCAGCCATCTGTGTACACCCAGCCATCTGTGTACACCCAGCCATGTGTACACCCAGCCGTCTGTGTACACCCAGCCATCTGTGTACACCCAGCCATCTGTGTGCACCCAGCCATGTGTACACCCAGCCATCTGTGTGCACCCAGCCATGTGTACACCCAGCCATCTGTGTGCACCCAGCCATGTGTACACCCAGCCATCTGTGTACACCCAGCCATCTGTGTACACCCAGCTGTCTGTGTACACCCAGCCATCTGTGTACACCCAGCCGTCTATGTACACCCAGCCGTCTGTGTGCACCCAGCCATATGTGTACACAGGTGCTTCATTCCGGAGAAGAATCTTCTCACTCGGCTTTCCAGGATGATCTGGGCCTGGAAGAGGTATGAATACCTGTGAGCCTGATCTTTACTGTGAATGGGATGGTTCAATCCTGCCTTCCTAGTCAGACCTTCACCCTCCACACCCTCTTTGTTCATGTGTCTCTGTGGCTCTCCTCTTCCCTGGGGTCAGGGGGCTGTTGGCCACCAGCCCACTAAGGCAGGAGGAGCAGGCGAGGCACAGAGTTCAGAAGGCCGTGAACACAACCAAGACCGAACACTTCGGGAATCACTTCAGGGAGACAGTTCAACTTCACTCAGGGAGAACAAAGCCTATATAGTCCTTGGGAAGTGGGCAGGGTCTTCCAGGATAGGTGTACATAATTGGTTGAAATTAGACACTTTAAAGATGCTTGATTTGCATTTCACACCACACTCCTATCGTACGAACGGGAATACGGCACCTAATTATCCTATAGGCGCAGGGAGGGGAGAGCTGGCAGGGAGCTGTGTCAAGGGCCACGTATCAAATGTGGTTAGAGGCATCTATGTCTAAAGACTTGCCAGGTGGAGTCAGGCAGAGAGCAGGAGGCCCTGCTGGGCAGAGGAAGTCCTGCGCCTGACGCCCCAGGACGGGGAGGATGGTAGCCTCAGCCAGCAGGGTCCTTGCAAAATGCCTTCATCGACGCAGAGCAAAACGTGTCACAAATTGTGCTTGCAGCAAGCACAGCTCCTGATTATGATGAGCATGCGCCAGTGTAACACCTCCGTGTAGGATGATGAAGACAGGACTTTCCTGTTGCCCTGGATTGCCAGCTCAGCTGACACAATCCCATCACCACCCTGTTCTTCTTCCTTTCCCCCTGGTTTTTGCCTTTGATAGACGTCCTCATAAATGTCTGGCTCCTTTCATCTAGTAGGAAGTAGTTCCAGTTCATCCGAGTCATTGGGTGGATGTTTATTGCTTAGAAGGAACACACGCACGCACGCATACACTGCCTATTTTAACATTGCATCTCTCACTTAGTTTCTTACTAGTTGGGGACACTTGGATTTTATTGCTTTGGGGCTCTTCTGAGTACTACACACTTTCTCACCCGTGGCTTTCCATCGACATCAGTCTTTTTTCTGCTAGTTTAACCCGTAGTCATGAGAAGCATCCTGTTGCATGGCACGATTATTTCCAGCTCTTTGAAAGACTACCAAAGAGGGTTCCAAAAGAGGTGTGCCACTTGGCGCTGCCATCAGCAGTTGCTGAGGCTCTACTGTCCTCATGTCCTTAACACCTGGCATAGCCGTCTGTTTAGAGGTACATGGATTTCATTGTATTTACTAATGAATAAACAATGTTCAAAATATTTCTATATGCTTATTGGACATCCAGCGTCTCTTTGCTGAAGTATCTAGGTCTCTGGGGAGCAGGGCACTGGGGTGCACTCCGTGGCTGAGTTCTTGACGAGCACAGAGGCTTTGTGTTGGGCTCCTACCGCCACCATCTGTCCACTTTTCAGGAGTCACCTCTGTTGACTGTGTGGCATACCATAGTAAGTTTTCTAACAAAGTAGCTTAAATCATCTTGTCTGTAACCTTTACTAAAATGGTTTGCTGGTCTAGGCCCTCGGCATTGCTGTAGGCATTTCTGCAGCCCTCCCATTTGCATATGCCTGCGTGCTGAAACTTCGATAGAGAATTCACTGAACCGCAGCTCTGACACATACCTGGAGTTCCGGGACAGGCAAGTAGCAGCGAGATAATCGGGAATTCAAAGTCACCTGGAGCTTGAGGCCAGCCTGGGCTACATGAGAGTCTGTCTCAAGAAGGCCACATAAAAGTGAACCGTGGAGGCTGCATGTTTTTGTAGGTGGAATTTGTTTAGCACCACCAAGGGACAGGGATCGCTTAAAACTTTAAGTTAATTGGAAGGAGACGAAAGGGGTAGCAGTGTACAAACTACAATATGAGTTCCCCTGAGGTGTTGTACCCGCTTGCTTGAGAAAGGAGTCACCTGCCCTCACTCTGCTTTTAATAAGGCGGCTGAAACAAACTAGAGCTGTTTTGTGTCTCCTTGTTTTTTGAAAGCAAGGTGCCATCCTCCTTATGATATGGTAGTGATGTCTAGGGCAGAGTGGAGAGTTCCGGGGTGTTCTCACCCAAGCAGGCTGGCTTTGCAGAGGCTCTGTGGCACCTTCTGGGGATGGCGGGAGATGCCTGGGTAGGCAGATGTACTCACCTGTGCCAGGATACATCGCGGGGCTGAGGCACACCGTCATTATGCTGTCTACTCATGATGGGGCATCAGGAAAAGGCCTCGTGGAACAGGGGAGTGTGCTTCCTGGAGATCAGGCCTGTTAGTCATGGTGGAAACCTCTCCCGGTTCAGGGAGAAAATAGTAGCTGCAATGGGGCTGAGTCAGCACCAGCCCTGCCCTCCCACGGATGCCAAGCTGGGGCTTCGCATCTCCCGCCCCACCAATCTCCTGCCCAGCAAGCATCAGGTCCTTGCCCCTCCCTTGGCCTTCCTCACCTGCTGTCAGGTGTGGGGCTTTGGCTCCACACAGACTGATGCTTTCCTGGTGCACAGTGGCCTATGTTGAACCATTTTAGTGTTTATCCAACTCTTAAATGGGGGCTGATTTCTGGGCTCCTCTCCAGCGCTACTGAATACATCTTCAAGAGGTCCCTAATTGAGAGAGCTCAGTTGTAAGGTGCCTTCCATGCAGCTACACGGACTGGAGTTTGGACTCCCAGAGCTCACGTAAACACTGGGTCTGGTGGTGCACACCTGTAATCCCAGGACTGAAATGCCAGACAGGAGGGTTCCTGGAGTTTACTCACTGTGGTCTCGATTCAGTGAGAGATCCTGTCTCAAATAATGAGAGGGCGAGCAGCTGAGAGAAATACTCAGTATGCATGGAGACCCACAGAACTTGCACTCGTTCATGAACATAACATACATATAAACATGGACATGAATATACATATAAAAACTTCTTTAAAAGATAAAAACAGAGGGCTGGAGAGATGGCTCAGAGGTTAAGAGAGCAAGATCTGTTCTTCCAAAGTTCCTGAGTTCAATTCCCAGCAACCACATGATGGCTCAAAACCATCTATAATGAGATCTGGTACCCTCTTCTGGCCTGCAGTGTACACACAGGCAGAGTACTGTATCCATAATAAATAAATCTTTTAAAAATTAAAAAATATAAAAAAGGTAAAAACAAAAGAGTCCTTGACTGTTGGAGATGTGCAACCAATTTGGGGTGCAAATGATGATCTACATGTCCTTAGTCTGAGGTCCCTGTCAGCCATACCTCTGTCTGCCAGACTTCTGGGGCATGGAAAACAACTTTCTGATCCCTTTGGAGCCTTTAAGCTCCATCTCCAAATCAATTTAGATCTTAAAAAAAAACCTACCACCTTCGACCTTGCCTGTAACTTCTATGGAAACACAATTTACACGATGGTCGTTTGGGGACAGACTCTCAGTGTTTTTCCAGAGTCTGCCCAAGAAAGAGCATCAGCATCAGGGAAATTACTGTGGAAGGTTTCCGCTGCCACACAGCTAGACATCCCTGTGGGAGAATCTCTTGGTGCTTTTAGGAGCCAGTTTGGTGAGGCTCTGTTCAAAGCTCAGTTCTGTCTCTTCTGGCTCTGAATGCACTGTAGCTCCTTCTCGCTGGATGGGCCTGTTACACAGCCCCTGCCTCTTTGGGGGTGTTGTGAGATAAGCTACTGAAAATATCTACTATAGTACCTGGCACAGAGCAAGGCCTTATGGGAGGCCAGCCCAAAACACCTGTTATAGTCAAGACTTGGGCCTCTCCACTGACTCGCATATGTGGCTGTTACTTTAAGAAGGGAAGACTTTGTGACTTATTTTTGGCCACTTCTGTTAATATGCTCAGATCCCAGCAGGCCCCATTTGAGCCCTTTGATCAATTGTTTTAAAACCCTGGTCCCCACTGCAACAGCATCCACAGTTCTCCTGGCAGTAGGTGGGTCAGAGGTGATAAACTGACAAGGGCCAGCCTCAAGGACTCTGGTCTGATGCAGTGCAGTCTAAGAGGAGGAGGAGGAGGAGGGAGAGCTGGCGACCTGGGGTCTAAATTATGGCCGGGGCAGGGCTCCCAAACTGTGGTTCTCTCTCCCTGCTGCCTGAAGCCTGCTCAGTTGCCCCAGGGTTACGCTGGACCACAGAACCAGTCCCTTCTGGCTAGAGGACACTGTGGCACATCTGGCAAAACTGTTCCCACCTGTAGTAATGTCCCTAGTAACAGGGGATCTTACAGGGTTTTACATCTGAGTGGGAGGTGAAATTGTGCTGTTGTCAGAAGGTGTCGGGGGCGTGGGAAGACACGGAGTCACAGAACTGAGGCCCTGTGATTCCCAAGCTACTCCGTGTCCATACGGAACTGAAAACTTCTTTCTTCTCTTCCAAACAGCTGTGTGTCTAATAAAAACCGTTATCTTACACTAAATCTTATAACAGAAAGCATTTCCTCCGAGTTCTAGCTTATGTATTAGCAATTGACCAAATGATGCAATAACCACCGATGTGTGATTGGCCAGCACTGTTAAGGGCCACTGGTTTGTTCAGTTTTATTCGGTCTTCTGTGTTTAACATTTTGGATGTGTAAGAAGGCACTTTGAAAATTCAGCTAAGTAATCAAACTGTGTTTCTTGTGGCATCTAATGCTAGCTTGAATTTCTAAAATTCTTTTAAGGTTTTTGTTGTTTGTTTGTTTTGAGGCAGGGTCTCACTCTGAAGCCTTGGTTAGCCTAAAACTTGCTATGTAGACCAGGCTGGTTCCTGACTCACAGAGATCCACCTGCCTCTGCCTCCCAAGTGCTGTTTTAAAGTGTATTTTAGCTGGGTGATAGTGCATGCCTTTAATCCCAGCACTTGGGAGGCAGAAGCAGGCGGATCTCTGTGGGTTCAAGGCCAGCCTGGTCTACAAAGCGAGTCCAGGGCAGTCAGGGCTACACAGAGAAACCCTGTCTCAAAAAACCAAAAAAAAAAAAAAAAAAAAAAAATGTGTTTTAAGGAGCTAAATGGCTGGCTTGAGGTTGAAAGGATTTGTTAGTCTTGTTAGTTTTTTATGGTCTCACTCTGTATTCCAGGTGGCTTTGTGGCAATCTTCTTGCCTTAGACTCCAAAGTTCTTGGATTACAGGTGTGAGCCATCATGCCTGGCAGATTTTCTGGGTTTTTCTTTTGTTCGAGGTTTTTTTTTTTTTTTTTTTTTTTTTTTTTTTTTTTTTTGTGGAGAATAAATAGGATTGCCAGGACTCTAGCATGTGATGGCCTGTCTAGTCTATCAGGCTTGGGCAGAGCTAGAGTCGCAAGTTGGGTGCCTGAGGCAGGTACCAGGCAAACCACCACGCAGGCTGCCACCTGCCACCACAGACCCCCCCCACACACATGCTTTATACAAGCAAGCACTCTCTGTAATAAGCCCTGCCTACTCTCTGTTTGGTATTTCTTGCTCATTATAGGAAAAACTTTCCCTTCTAAAAACTGTCTTCAATTTAAATGATGTGGGTTCAGTGACATCTGAGTTTCAGTTGTTTGCAAATGACCCTGCATGTGTGTTCAGCTCTGATAACTTTCCTGGTCCTGTTCTCAGGGCTTGCCTGGGAACCATTGTGGGTGTCTATATAAAGAGAAAGGAAACGGGTTGGTACCTCGCCCACTCGGACAGGGGCCTTCAGGCCTGCATTGTTTCAGAAACAGAGAACCTCTCCAGCACTCAAAGCTGCTATTTGGTTCTGATAGTCGACATGGCATGGATTTGTTGATGTGTTTGGAACATTGAGGTGGGGGTGGGACAGGGGGAAGTCTGCTCCTCTCGGCATGATGGGCTGCTGATGCTGATCTACAGAATACAGCCCAGCCTCACCTTCATCCTCGACACACCTTCATCCATCTCTGCGGCAGTTCATACAGTGCACCCACCGTCTCTCCTCTTTGGTCACCAACAATGTACAGAATTTCTACCTACTTCATCACGTTGGTTTTCTTTTCATCCTTACCAGTTTGATGGGGGGGGGGGTGTGAAAACCGTGTTTTCCTGATTATTACTGCTAGGCTTTGAATTAAGTTACTAACTAACTAACCGACCAACTTCTAGCTAACTAACTAACGAACTAACTAAACTTACTTACTTGCCCTCCGCCTCTCCCTCTCTTCTTCTTCTTCTTCTTCTTCTTCTTCTTCTTCTTCTTCTTCTTCTTCTCCTTCTTCTTTTTCTTCTTCTTCTTCCTCACTCTCCTCCTCTGCCCCCAACCCTGGTATGTTGTTTTTGTGAATCATCCACATTTTCTTTGGAAACTGCTCTTTGCCCGGGTTGGAATGTGTGTCTCAGAACTGGCTGGCACTCCTCACACATGCTGATAACCCTTTGCAAGAAACATGTGACAAATATTTGGTATTATTTCTCTTTTAACTTTCTGTCTAGAGAGCTGTAGTTTGTATACAGATGAGCAGTGTTTCTCATTAAATGTTTTTATTTTTTTGCCTTTCTACCCTGTTTATTTTTTAAAAAATTTATGTGCCCTAGTAATTCTATAATTTTATTTCCACTTGGGGCTTTGTAAGCTCATAAAACTTATTTGTCAGTTGGTTACGTAAAGAATTGAGATTTATGTTTCTCAAAATGGGCGACCAATTGTTCTCACCATTTGTCTATAAACCTATTTCAATTCATTTGGAGTTTCACTTTGATTAGCAAGGAAATTCTCTTACAGTTGTGCACACAGCTGCTTCCAGTCACCTGTGCCACTGACCGAGTTTCCTGCCCTGTGCTCTTGTTAGTGAACCTTAATTATCTTAGTCTTTTTAAATCAAGAAAGAAAAAAATCCTCTTTCTTTGCTGGTATCTTTTTGAAAATATGTTTGAGGGTTGGAGAGATTGCTTAGCAGTTAAGAGCACTGAGTGCTCTTCCAGAGGACCCGGGTTCAAACCCCAGCACCCTCATGGCAGCTCAGAACTGTCTGCAAGTCCAAAATCTGACATCCTCACTCTGGTATAAATGCCGGCAAAATATCAATGCACAAAAAATAAAAGTTAAAAAAGGAAGAAGCTATGTGGTTTTGTGTTTGTTTCATTGAAGGTATATAAGCACTCCCTCAAGGACAATAAAGGAAAGGCTTGTAGAGCATTTTGATTGGGACTTTATTGCATTAACAGGTTGATTGTAGGTAAATCAGAATTTTGACAATATTTAGCAAAATTTGGAGTTACCTCTATTAAGGTCTTAAGTTATACACATCTTGCTTTGCATGGTTTACTTGTTACTGTTACAAACGGGGATCCATTTTCCATGGCATTTCCATGAATAGGAAATAATGATGTGTGTGTGTGTGTGTGTGTGTGTCTAGTGACTTGACAAAATTCTTTTATTGGCGACTTTTTTACACTTGCTTGTTGTTACTGCATGTTGCCTCACCCCTGGGCCTCGTTAGAAGGCTTCCATCATTGATGCTAGCTCAGGCAAACCAGCCCCACCCACCCATAGTTCATTGAGGGCTGTGCATTTTGCCACAGATGGCAGCAGAGTCCTGCCAAGGACTCCTTAGTGTTACACTTCCGTGAGGACCTGGCGATTGTCCAAACCCACTTGAGCCTTGGAGCTGATGCCAGGCAAAGCCAGCCTTGCTTAGAAACTGAGTGAAGGTGTTTCCCTTCCTTCTGCTCCCCCCTGACTTGTCTGTGACAAGGGCAAAACTGGCTTAGATCTTACTTCTTCCAACCCTGTCCCACCCTCCCTGCCCCCAAAGAAACCAGATAGGAGATTTTTCTGGCAGATACTGTTGAAATATATCATATCACGGCTTCTGTTTTAAATACCTGTATCATTTCTTTCTGGCTGAGCCCTCTTGGGTGGTCTTCCACCACCTCGCACTGCGGCTGCAGAGGGGTCTGCAGCTCCTGCAGGAGGAAGTGAGGCAGGAGTCAGACCAAGCCTCCAAGTTCCTGTTGAGGTTTCACACAGGGTCAGGAACAGGAAACAGCTGCCTCTCTCTTTATCTGCCCTGCCACGGCTCACCGCTAGTTCAAAAGAAATGCTTTCACAACTGACTGATAAGTGATATGATCTCAGAGCACATTTGATCGTTCTGGGGTGAAGGTAGACTCTTTTTTTAAGCCACGAAGGAAGGATCCTGTTTGGTCAGGCTTGCTTTTGGACCCTGACACTAATGTGACCCGACACGGGTCTAGAGAACTGTCCCTGTGTCCAGTGACACTTTGCCTTGGGTAGCCGACACCTGCTATGATGTCTTCTGTCATATTTGGGCATGACCTCAGTCAAACGCCTTCTGTGGGAACTTTCAAATAAGACCTTGTCAAAACATGAGCATTACCATCGTAAAAGGGAATTTGAGTCTTACAACAAAAGCAGTAAATGATGTCCTTTTAAAGGATTTTTCTGTCCCTGGTTCAAGCTGGATACAGCTGATTGTATGCTAAATTTTATGTGTGTTTCTATAGGTGTATGTTTATATGAGTGTGTGCACGTGCATGTGTGTGCACCTCGAGGCTAGAGGTCATCCTCGGGTCCCATCTACTTGGCTTTTTGAGATAACTTTTGTCACTTGGCCTTGAACTCGACCAGCAGGCTAGGCTGGCCTGAGCCCCAGGGATCTGTGAGTTCCCGTCTGCCTGGTGCCTCCCTGGCCTCCTTACCCAGGGCTTGGTCTCAGTTCTTGTATGGCAGGTAGATTTCTTTTTCTTTCTTTCTTTTTTTTTTTTTTTTTGGTTTGTTTTTGTTTTTGTTTTTTGAGACTTGTTTTTTGTAGCCTTGGCTGTCTTAGACACACTTTGTAGACCAGGCTGGCTTCGGACTCACAGCGATCCGCCTGCCTCTGCCTCTGCCTCTGCCTCTGCCTCCCGAGTGCTGGGATTAAAGGTGTGCGCCACCACTCCCGGCTGACAGGTAGATTTTCTAACTGGGCATTCTCCCTAGCCCAGTGCCACTTCTTTCTAGTGCCTTAATATTGCTGGCTTTAGTCTCTATCATAAACTCCTGTGTTAGTCATGAGGTGGAGCTGTGGGAAGACACAGTGGACTTCTCTCTGGTTCAGGCTCATGCTCTGTCTGGTTAAGGATGACCAGCCAACCCTTCAGGAGAGCCTAGATCAATAGGAATTAGGAGCCAGAAGCCCCAAGAGACAATGCTGCCGTCATTCTGGGACGGAACTGCCCTGAGAGCCTCTTTCAGGCCCAGTGAGGTCGGCTTTACTATGAAAGACTGACAAGATGGGGAGTTTGGCCAACCTGATGGACTACTTTCCCTTCCTCAGATTCTTCTCTTTTCTCCTGAGCCCTCAAATCCAGGAAAGGGTGCAGGAGCCACTTAACAGAGTGAACTTGATGTCTTCCGGTTTTCTCTCTCGCAGGCAGGTGACAAACATTATCACCCCAACTGCGCACGATGCAGCAGATGCAACCAGATGTTCACAGAAGGCGAAGAAATGTATCTGCAAGGTAAGACGGCTGGGGGAGGGGTGGGGAGCGAAGTGGGTCCGTCTCCCCCACCCCCTGGAGCGGAGTGGGTCTGCCCCCACACCCTGGGGAGCAGAGTAGGTCTGCCCCCACACGAGTGGAGTGGGTTTGCCCCCTCCCCCCGGGAGCAGAGTGGGTCCGTCTCCCCCACCCCCCGGAGCGGAGTGGGTCTGCCCTCCCACCCTGGGGAGCAGAGTGCGTCTGCCCCCCTGAGAAAGACGGTCTGGCTGGGTTTGCTGGGTTGTGTTCTAGCATAGTGAGGGAGGGGTTTTATTAGCTGGGTGGTTTAAATCCTGCAGGAGTGTGCCAGGAGTTACCTCATCAGTTAGCGTTAATCAGCCAAGCAATTGGCACACTCCGTGAGCCTCAGAGCCTGTGTGCTGCCTCTTGGGAAGCCTGGCTTCTGATCCTGTGAACTGAGGGACCACAGAAGGGCAGCAGTCACTCCCCCAACTCTTCCCAGGGGTGTGTTGGAGGGGGACGACGACAAAAGATCTAAAGGAGGAAGTATTTTAGAAGTTCCCAGAGGTGTTGCTTTTGTGCCTGGTACTCTGCCTTTTCTCCTTCTACTGCCCATTGAGGCGGCCTGTCAAAGGCCAAGCCTGCTGGAGTCTGGGTTTTGGATGATGCTCTCTCAACCATTGTTCTACCCACTGAGAGGACACAGGTCATACTGGGTTGGAGAATGAAAGGGACAAACCTACAGTCCCTGCAGGAGAGAGGGCTTTGTGGAGGCAGGAAGGCTTCATTCCCAAGGACCCAAAACGTCTTTATGTAATTAAACATTCTTGTGAGAGCCAGATGCACTGGCACACACCTGTAATCCCAGCACTCAGGAGGCAGAAGCAGGCGAGTCTCTGTGAGTTCGAGGCCAGCCTGGTCTACAAAGGGAGTCCAGGACAGCCAAGGCTACACAGAGAAACCCTGTCTCGAAAAACCAAAAAACAAAACAACACAGAACAAAAACGAAGAACAAAACACTTTTGAGAAATGTCTCCGGAGTAAAACTGGGATGGGCTCTGTTCCCTCCTAAAATTCCAAAGCCTCTGGGAGAAGCCGTAAGCACAGAGTCTCCTCCAGTCGGACAGCACCGTGATTGGAAGCATCCTGCTATTTTTAGCTGGAAGAGTCATTAATTAGACAAAGATTCATCAGTACAATTAGCCCAAGCTGTAAGAGCAATTGCTTGTTGGGCTTGGTAATTACGGGGTCCTGGATGCCTTGATGTGTCATTTCTTCATCCCTCTTTACACATAACACTATGTGTGATGCTAATGAATAGTCTGCTTTGCTTTCTCAGTTCTGTTTTTGTGCAACAAAGAAATGCCTGGAGACATTTCTTGTCTAGAGAATGTCAAATGGTAAAACACAGGCTTGGATACTCTCTCCTTTGAAAATGCTCAAGAGTCCAGACACTGCCAGGCCAGTGCCTCCTCAGGGTTAGCCTGATTGCTCTGAAATGTTGTGGTGAAACACACCACTGAGCATTTGAAGGGCCACGGGATGGGAAGTGACAGGTGCCATCTCTGCAGTCTCTGGGGGCTTCGCGGGAACGTTTTCCCATGGCTAGTCAAACATCTGCAGTAGCAAAGGGCAATGTCACTTTGCGTTATTTTTCAGAGAGTTGATTAGGGGGCTGGAGAGATGGCTCAGAGGTTAAGTGTACTGACTGCGCCTCCCGGAGGTCCTGAGTTCAATTCCCAGCAACCACGTGGTGGCTCACAACCATCTATAATGTGATCTCATGCCCTCTTCTGGCCTGCAGGTGTACATGCAGGCAGAGCATTGTATGCATAATACATAAATAAAAATAAATAGATAAATAACTATTTTTTTAAAAAGGAAAGAAAGTTGATTAGTTCTCTGTGCATCTCCAGGCCTGGACTTAGGTGTTAGTCCCCCAATGACATGCTCCCATGTACACGGCAGCCTGTGTCTGCTAGGAGGGGAGGAACACAGGTGGAAGTGTGGCTCTGGATGTCTCTACTGGGTCAGATGCTAAACGTAAAGGGTGTTCAGGCTGTGCACAAATTTATCAGCCCTGCAAATGAGCTGCATTCGGACCCTAGGGTGGTTCTAAGCTTCCCCTGGCTCCCAGCTGCCTGCCTTCTTGGCGTGTACACCCCTGAGATTCAGCTGCATTCGGACCCTAGGGTGGTTCTAAGCTTCCCCTGGCTCCCAGCTGCCTGCCTTCTTGGCGTGTACACCCCTGAGCATCAGCTGCATTCGGACCCTAGGGTGGTTCTAAGCTTCCCCTGGCTCCCAGCTGCCTGCCTTCTTGGCCTGTACACCCCTGAGAATCAGCTTCGTTGTCCTCAGCATCTGATAACTCTCTGGGGTCACATTCCTAGTGTGCTTGACCTTTGGAGAACAATGCTGACTCTGTGTGCAGACTCTGTGTTCTGTCTGGTGTCTCCGGCTTAGTAGAACCTTCCAGAGAATGTTTCTCCCAGCCTGGGCCTGACTCTTGGATTCTCCACATTAAGAGATTTCCTGTGCTTTGTAGTCAGAGTTAAAGCAATGTTAGTACTGACGGGACCTGCATCATGTCCGGCTGTTTTTTGTTTGACCCCACCTCTATTATTCCCTCCCCCCCCCTTCTCCTGTTGGTTCTTCTCCTCCTCCTCCTCCTCTTCCTCCTCCTGTGATGAGAAGTAGAAATGATTATTCAATAGAGATTGAAGTATAATTCTGGTGTGGAATGTGTTTCCTTGTCTTTGATAGTATTTTGGCTCAGCAGTAAAGAGCATTCCTGGGTTAACTTGGTGACTTCCGGTACACACAGGTCACTGCTTGGGAGACAGGGTTGAAGAGATGTGGCATCCACACAAGGACTGGTGTCTCTCCTGAGACTCTGAGGTGGTCCAGTCACTTATCTCTGGACCACTTATATCTGTTCACTATCTTGAGTCTTTCCAAGTGAGCTGTGTTCTTCAGACCCCGCCCCCATGACAGAAAAAAAAAATCAATATGAGACACAGAATTTGCATATCCCCCTTTCCCCTAGTCAAGCATGTATGTAACACCTATTACATGCATAGCCACACACAACCGTACACTGGTGCTGGAGTTTGAAGATAAGGACTTTAAGATTTGTAATTCTTGATCCCTGTTTCACCCATGAAAGTTCTTCCCAGTCTGGAAAGGGAGATTTTTGGAAGCAGGCACAGGAAATGCGACTTAAATAGTTAACGTAACTAGTGTAAGTCAAAGGGCTTTTTTTGGTTTTGTTTTAGTTAATTAAAAAGTTAAAAGATTTATAAACTTAACGGCTTTGCCGGTTGATTTGATTTCTCATCTAAGTGTGGGCAGCTGTAGAAATAGATGAATGAAACATTCGGTAGGTTTTATGCCTGGATAAGTCCATCTAATCTGACTTTACTTCTCTTGATTGAGTGGCTTGGGACTAGTGCCGAGCACTCAGGGGTTACTTTTATAGAACAATGATACGTTTAAAAAAGAAAAACAAAATAACCCTGTTAAAAGCGAAGCATTGCTTAGGTCAGACTGCTCTCAGGCCCAGTTCCGTGGCCCTGCATTGTGCCTGTGTAGAGCAAGCTCAGAATCCACCCAGAGAGTAGAGCGACTTCAGGGTCATAGGTCACATGGGTTGGGCCGTAGGCTGGGGGAGAGGGGTCTGAGCCACTCTGGAAAGTCTGCTTAGCAGGACCATGCCCTCTTTTCATGTCTCTTACTTTCATCGCTTCCTTCTGTCTTTCTAGGTTCTACCGTGTGGCATCCCGACTGTAAGCAGTCCACCAAGGCGGAGGAGAAGCTGCGGGTAAGGAAGCTGTCGGGGCCAGCACGCTCGTGGCCATCGGCTGTGTTGCCGCTAGTTCCTGGGCTCTTGGGAAACAGCAGTTTTCACAGGATTTTCTTTTCCTTATAGAAAACCTGAGGTCAGAGGCCACTTGACTCGCTAAGATTGTTCCTTCCCACTGTAAATGTAATTGTTTTCAGTGCTCAGGTTGGACTCTGTCACTTAGCCTTCCAGTCAGCGTCTTAGGGAAGTGTCCAAAAGCTGTGTACCTGGGGGAAAATGATTCATCAAGCAGCCGTGGTAACCCTCTGGGCTCAGACCATCATGCACCATTTACCTCAGACTCTGTATAGACTGCTCAGCTCTGCTGCAGTTTGTTGACTTCGGAGACCAGGTTCAACAGAGCAGCCTCTAGCTCCGAAAGGCACCAGTCAGTTAGGTGCAAAGCCTTAGGGCGAGGATAACGCTGACATCCACTGTATGGCTGGTCTTTCCCCAGAGGGCTTTGCTTTTATTTTGTTGCTAGGGGCAAGCTTTGAGTAGAGGGAAGAGAAAGCCTGTTTCTCGGATAACTGAAGACAAGGCGACAGCAGAGGGACTTGGCTGTCGGTGAAGTCTTTGAGGGCAATGAAGAGGGTGCCAACGAGGCCAGGCTGAACGGCACGTGCATTCTTCTGTGGAGTTTGCAGATCTTCTTCCTAAGATGATTAAACAACAAAACAGATTCGTGAACATGTTTCAGTGGAACTCTCCAGAGAAGCTTATGAAAAAACTAGTGAAACAGTTCAAAAACAGTTCGCTCATTCTGCCAAGAGGAGCTTTCCTCCTTTGCTTTGTTTCCGTAGTAAGCTTTTCCAGAAAATCCCAGAGCGCCACTCTTGCACGATGCCCTCCGTGGGTGGTAGTGTGGCCGCAGCTGTCTTCCTGGTGCACAGTAGGAAGGGGCAGGCCTCTCCTGAGAGGAGCGCTTCCAGCTCAGAATTGGGGTACAGGCCGATGCTGTTGGGGCTTAGGGGGGGACTGTGTTTTCAACAGAGCGATGGATCTCATGCTCTTTAAGGGTGTGTTCACGCACACGACTTGAGCCAAGAGTTACCACATGTCAGATCAGAACAGTTTCCATAGCAAAATGAAAATGTTTGAAGACTCTGAGCAACCCCCGGGGTGAGCTATGTTCTTGGTATTTAAGAACTCGTGGGGCGTTTGTAGCAACAGTCTTAGGATCCCCCTGGAGCCTTCTTGTCCTTGTACTATAAGCAAAGCAGTGTCAAAATAATTGGGAAGGATTCAGTGAAGGGGTCCTAATGCAGATACATATATAGTAGATAAATACAAATATATAGTAGATAAATATAGTAGGTGAATATGGCAGTTAATGTGCTTTTAATATGGGCCCCAAGTTGACCCCTGAAGCGGCCCATGTGTGAGTCAGTCACTGTTTACTCTTTGCTTTTCCTTCGCGGTTTTTATGTGTTTTTCACAGTATTTCTGAGTAAGGCTATTTTGTTATTTACTCTTCTTCCTTTCTCTCATGTCTCATGACAGCATCCAAACACTCTGCGTTCTTCATCCGATTTCTCTTATCCCAAAAGCCTGGTTCGTCGCACAGGACGGTCCCCAGCTCTACAGGTTGGCGCTGTGTGGGGCCGAAGGCTTAGAGCCGCTGTCCTAGGCCCAGGCTTCTGTTTCTTCCCCTCCGTCTCCCTGCCCACTCCCACCCTAGGCCGCCTGTCTAACTCTCCCCGCTCTTGTAGAAGGCAGCAGCTTTCCTCACCCACGAGTGTGCCTCACACCCCACCTGGCAGTTATTTTCCCTCTGATGTTTGCCTTCGGAGTAACGGCTGCACCGATGCTTCGGTTAAAGTTAGCACATGGGGGGCTGCTGTTTCGTCTTAGATTCCTGCATTTGTCCACTGAACACATGTTTACCATGCACTCAGTATAGTGCTGGGCCAGAAGCCATACACCCAGCTTTCTAGGGATGGGAAAGACAGATAAATGGTCATAAGATGGACCCAAAATGCATCACAGGCCATAGGTCATACAGAGCCTATTCTTAGGATGTCGGACGAGGGCAGAGTTCTCAGGAGGGCAGTTCTTAGAACATAGAAGCAGCCTGAAACTTGAGCACAGATAAGATTTAAACATGGCTATGGGGAGAGATGGGCAGCTAACCGGGCACCTGGAAGCTGGGAGCCAAAGGCAGATGTGCCCAGGAAAGAGTAGGGGGGCGCAGGCCTCACCCTGTAGAATTTCCTAAGCATTCCCATGAGAGTTGATCTCATAAGATCTTACTGGGGTGTGAGTACCGACATGGCCTCACCCACCTAGGTAACTTCCCCCGTCTCCGCCTTGGTGAGAGAGGAACGGGTTTCACCCACGTTGCTGTCAGCCTACTAGCCATGTTCTTTCCACTACACCTCAAGTGGGCACTGCTAGAGAAACCCCAGCTGCCAGAGAGCGTTAGCTGCCGCCTGTGACCCTCCTCGAAGTGAAGAAGAATGTGACATGCCCTAAGGTCCCCTTCAGGGCCAGGGGGAGACATTCACTGGGAACCTTGGTCTCTGAAACCACAGGCAACTTTTCGGAATCGTCTTGCGTGGGCCCAGCCCTAACACGTTCTGCCTTTGTCTTCTGTGCCTCCTCCCTGATCCTTCCAGACCCTCACTGAGGAATGCCAGCGCTGGGACTTGCGTTTTTGCTAATGCCATCATGTTCTTTCTTTAAATGACTTGATAGAAGTAGAGAAGGTGACAGCGGAGGGGCCCTTCAGAGCTCAGTGGCCTAGGTTCTGTGTGATGTTGGGGGGCTGACAGCCCAAAGCTTGCCGAGGCTGAGAACTGCCAAGCTCTGACTCCAGGCCTCAGGCCCTGCCCCAGAGGTGACTGCCTAGTCACCAGCTTGCTTAGCGTGGGGTCTTCACCCCTCGGTCCTGGTGCAAAGCTCCAAGAGACAGCAGAAGGAGAGTTTCCTGAAGCCGCAGAGCAGCTGAAGGTCGTCCGCACTGTGACTGGCCTGTGGACAGCAAGGTCGTCCACTTGGCAGCTTCCTTTTCAATCATAATGAATTCTTTTTTTGTTGTTGTTTTTTGTTTTTTGTTTGTTTTTTGTGACACAGTTTCTCTGTGTAGCCTTGGCTGTCCTGGACTCGCTTTGTAGACCAGGCTAGCCTTGAACTCACCAAGTGCTGGGATTAAAGGCATGCGCCACCATGCCTGGCTTCATAATGAATTCTTAACGAGGACTGTCCAACTCCTCCTACTAAAGCTTCTGCCAACTGATGCATTTTCCCCAAGTCTAAGAAAAATGCTATTTCAAAGTGGATTTTTATTTGTTTCTAATTGGGGGCGCGGCACTCTGGCACCTTCAGTTTGAGAAATCTGGAGCAGAGAGATGAGGTGGGGGTCTGTTTGCAATAGCCCCTCCTTTCCCAGCCTCTTTCACAAGGGACACGTCTGACTCCCTTTATCCAGGGTAACAAAACCAATGAAGTCAACATTAGCTCTGCTCAAAACGCTGTAAACAGCAGAGGAAGCTGCTTTCCCTCCTCTGGTGGTGACAAGTGGTGAGGACTGCTCAGTCTGCGGGAAGCCTCGGAGCACTGCCCAAGCACTATA
The DNA here is from genome assembly GCF_964271855.1 of Acomys minous. Taxonomy (NCBI): domain Eukaryota; kingdom Metazoa; phylum Chordata; class Mammalia; order Rodentia; family Muridae; genus Acomys; species Acomys minous. The sequence continues at coordinate 4,054,548 of NC_140484.1, forward strand.
GCCGCTTTGATCTTTGAGCAGCCTTGTGAGCGCCACCAAATGAAGCTGAAGGGCCTCAGGCAGTGCGTGCAGCCACCCCCCACCCCCCCACCCCCTCCCCCCACCCCATCTCCCATCCCCATCCCCTCAGGACTCTATGCCCAGAAATAAAAAACCCTGGTTGCATTACAGGGACAGTCACCTTCTAAAATGAAAGTCATTTTTAAAAATTTACATTTAGAGGTCACTCCTTCTGTCCCTCTGACCTACAGGTACGAATTAAAAAATGAAACCCACACTTAAAGAAAACGCGTTCTGATTTACGTTTACTTGGAGGAGTTAGCCCCACGGGGACAACAGAGCAGTTTGGATGTGGGCAGAAGTGTTGAGCATCACTGATTCGTGACAGGCGGAGCACATGGCATTCTCATGGCCAAGTGTATAATAGCCTTGTGTAGGTCACCTGCTTTCATTTTTTTTTTTTAAGGCATTCCTGTTACTGTTTATTGAAAGCAAAGGCATGAATTGACCAACCTACCAAGTGGGCCAGAGGCGGTTTCCTTCCTGAAACCCAGTCACCTGTTGTACAGTGTGCAAATCTATGGCATACCAAACATTCCCCATGTGCGTTTCCCCAAAGAGGTGATGATTCAAGGCTTTGTGTGTGTCTAGAGTAAGGAAGCCATGTGGCTGGCATCTCATGTGGTTGCCATGCCAGCAGTGCCCACTCACTGCCTTGCTATGGTGTTTGCTCTGTTCTGGGACTATGGCCTCTTTGGTCACACAGTCCCTTGACCTTAGGCAAGGCTGACGGCATTCCTGAATGGTCTCTGGTTGGGAAGTGCGAGTGTTTAGAGGCTCTCCTTTCATCTTCCCCAAAGGAGTCCACTTCACCTTTTACTTATATTTAGTGTGTACGTATCCTAAAGGATTCCTTCTTCTGCAGCTGCTGTCACCACCTTGTCTGGTGAACTTCAATAACACCCACAGGCAGGTACTGTCCACACCAGCAGCGCTTAGTATAACATGGCCTCCTTCTATTAATAGCCTCCCCTCCCCGTCCCTGCCCCAGGTGGTGTCCCTAAGATCTATGATCTGGTCACTCACAGTCTGTAGTTCCTCTTGCCTTCTTAGAGCATGGCTTTAGATGCAGGCAGCCTTTGCATCCTGCCACTGCCGGGGGTGGGGGGCGGGGGTGGGGGTGGGGGCAGCAAAGGGTTTCCCAGCTGACAAGGGTGGGGGTGGGGATGGGGGTGAGGGTGAGGGTGGGGTAAGGGTGGGGGCAGCAAAGGATTTCCCAGCTGACAAGGGTGGGGGTGGGGATGAGGGTGAGGGTGAGGGTGGGGTAAGGGTGGGGGCAGCAAAGGGTTTCCCAGCTGACAAGGGTAGGGGTGGGGATGGGGGTGAGGGTGAGGGTGGGGGCAGCAAAGGGTTTCCCAGCTGACAAGGGTAGGGGTGGGGATGGGGGTGAGGGTGGGGTAAGGGTGGGGGCAGCAAAGGGTTTCCCAGCTGACAAGGGTGGGGGTGGGGATGAGGGTGAGGGTGGGGTAAGGGTGGGGGGTAGGGATGGGGAGCACAGGGCTTCCAGCTCTCCCCTATGGAAAGTAAGTGGCAATGCCATTTTTCCACTCACACATGCAGAGATCTGGTAGGTGTTTTATGGTCAGTATTTAGAGTGTGTCTTGAACTGGGTGTAAACATCCAGAGGTTTCTTACTTAGTTGGCTTCTGCTTCTGTAGAAGGGTAGAGCAGACAAAGAAATCAACCCACAGGCGGCTTTTAAGAGGCTTATTGGGAACAAAAACACAAAGCAGACTGTCTCTTCCAGCCACCGTGGTTCCATGGCACTTTGGTCTCTGTGTCATTGAAGTGAACTTTTGGTGTCCCTGGTAGGTCTCTCTTCATTTAAAAAACAAAATAGCAACACCTTTTGGAAATCAAAGTGCCTGTGGGAAAGCAGCTGAGGAGTAAAAGCCGAGCAAATGACCCTGAAAGGCTGGGTGAGGACAGGCCCTGCAGCTCGGGTCCCAGAGAAGGAAGGCTCCTTCTTCCTGTTGTCAGAGTTAAGGTTAAAGACTTGCCTAATCTTCTTGGAAAAACATTTAAAGAGACCACAGCCTTATATGGTCCTTTATCTACCTTGTGCACGCCTTCCTGCCCCCACCCCACCTAAGATGGCATCAGAAGAATAAGCTTTGTGTTCCTGAGTCTGCTTTCAGGTTGTTGGTTTTGTTTTGTGTGGAGAAAGGAAAGTAAGTGGTATTTGCTCTTAGCGCTGCTGGCCTTGCTGTCTCCTTCCTGAGTAAAAGATAAGTGGGCGCTGTGGGTGACATTTGAAGTCACCCCCATGAATATTATATATGTATAACATAGACAAAAAGAGTGATTTTTTTTTCTATTTAAACTCTTGGAAGGCATACTAGAAACAAAGGCGGCTGACCGATAAGTCCTCGCCCAGGGCCACTGGGTACCTGAATGAAGTGAGTAGCTAGGTTAAATGATTGCACACGAGGATAAAGGTGTGAGTCACCTGCATGGTTTTGTTGCTGTCCAGCGAGGGACACTGGAGGACAATGATAAAAAGGGGGCAGCCAAGGGCTGCACTCGGGATGTGAGGGCTCCAAGGCTGGCGTGAATTTTTCTTTGGGTGGTTTTGTGATGCATACTGGAGAACCCGGCCTACCAGGAGGTACCTTAGCCGCAGTGGCAAGTCTTGTATCCATTACATAGCTGGGAAAATAGAAGGTTTTGTTTTGTCTTGTTTTGCATTAGTAAGTGTTGATTTGTAAAAACCTGAGATGTTTCTAACTGAGTGTAACTGTGGGGAGCGAGACAGGGCACAAGCCTGTGATACCAGCTATTCAGGAAGCTGAGGCAGGAGGATTGAAAGAAGAAGTATCTGCTCAGGACGCCAAGACCAAGTTCTCAGCACAAAGGAGATTTATTTGCCCAGGAGGGACAGAGGGCAGGGATAGAGACAAAGACAGGAAATAGAAGACAAAGGAGAAGTGGAGGGGACAAAGGACTGACTGCCTGTGGAGAGAGAGAGGGGAGACAGAAGTGACCCCTAGGCAAATGGAGGTTTATAAAGGCACAAGGAGAAACCCAGTATGAGGAGGAGGTGTTTAACTTAATTGGCCTGTTAATTAGGTGAGCCAAAGGGAGCTTTTGGTTGCTGGACTTCAGTACTTTGATAGCTGGAGCTTCAGGAGGAGGAAGTGGCCAAATAAGGGAATAGACCCTGAGGGCAAGCTAAAAACCACGTAACCTAATGGTTTCTATAGCAAGGCAGAGGGAATGGCAGAGGAGGGAAAGGCCTGCCAGAGCCGCGTTCGTGAGCTGGCCAGAGTCCTGCAAGGGTTACATGTTCAAGTCCAGGATCGTCAACTTAGGCTCCTTCTCAAAATATAAGATAGAAGAGGCCTTGGTGGCAGGGTGCTTGCCTAGCATGTTACTCCAATCCCAGGACCAAGAATTAAGATAAAATAAATAAAATAACAAAATAAAATAGGATCCTAACTTTTAGCATCAAAACTCTAAAGATATTTGTTCAGCTTTTAAAAAACAAGTTCATTTTCTTAAAGGAACATTCTCTAATCCCCGTGGGTTGAACAAGTCCTCCTGGAAAGCCATGAGGACCCGTGGCAAAAACCCGCCTTGTTAAGCCTTGAGCAGAGTCCAAGGAGTAGCAAACCCAGAACCACGTGGTGGACAGGGCAGGATGGTTGGTACAAGGCTGGCACAAGGATGGTGCAAGAATGGTGCAAGGGTGGTGTAAAGATGGTGCAAGGATAGTGCAAGGATGGTGCAAGACTGGTGCCAGGACAGTGCCAGGACAGTGCCAGGACAGTGCAAGGATGGGGCAAGGATGGTGCTGTCAGTCATGGGAAGGAATGGGCGTTAAATGCTGGGGATGAACCGCAGGCAAAAGTCACTGTGTGCAAAGGAATTGGAGTCACTGCACGTGATCCTCAAGGAAGAGAGGGACACTGGCAGGAGTGCGCCCATAGGTGTGACAAGTCACATGACAAGCTGCGACACATACGGACCTAAGTTCTGTAGCTGCAGCCGACTGTAGATCACCTGATCCCTGCATCTCACATGTGAAAAGAATACTCTCAGGATGTGCAGAACACGGCTGACACCACAGAACATGGATGACATCACAGGACATGGTTGACACCACAGAACACACTGACACCACAGAACACGGCTGACACCACAGAACATGCTAACACCACAGAACACACTGACACCACAGAACACACTGACACCACAGAACATGGCTGACATCACAGAACACGGCTAACACCACAGAAAACACTGACACCACAGAACACGCTGACACTATAGAACACGGCTGACACCACAGAACACGGCTGACACCACAGAACATGGCTGACACCACAGAACACAGCTGACATCACAGGACACGGCTGACATCATAGGACACGGCTGACACCGCCTGTCAGGAATGGAGAGCAGGTGGAATGTCTGGGAAATGCGTCTGAGAGCTGGAGCAGGGACTGACCCTCTCACAGCCCTGCAGAGTCCATTGCTGGGAGTTCTTCCTCTTCAGGAGGAAGTTGAAGCCCAGAGTTTAAAAGAAAGAAAGGAAAAAGAAAAGCTCGTGTCACTAGGATTTAGAGACTTGATGCCAAAAGCAGACTTGAGCCTTTATATGTCACAGACAGCTGTGTTTTTGTCCCGATGTGGCCAGGAAGGCAAAGGGGGGATTTTCATGGAAATGGACAAGCAAGGATGACACAGCTCGCCTCCCACAGGAGAGTGGACATGGATTCCACAGCAAGGTGGGCAGGCAGAGCAGAGCAGACTTACTCAGCGGCAAATGATGAATTCAATAGAAGAGTTTACGAATGCCAGCTTGTCGGGAATACTCCAAAATGGCAGAAGTCTAAAGGCTCAGGTGTCAAAGAATTCTGTCTTGGAGGCCTGGCAGGCTTGATTTGACTTTAGAAATGTTAGTTATCAAAACAGGTATGGGTGAGAGAACTCTGCCAAACATCTCTAACCAGAGGTCAGAGGTCACTTAGAACCAGGCATCTGATGGAGGTTGACAAAAGTCCAGAGTGTTGAATAACCCCTCAAGCCTTCAGCCCAATGATATTCATGGTGCAGACAACACGAGTTGGGGCCTTCGGAGAGCCTGGGCCACTCGTGGGGGCTGCAGCGTCTGTGGGGGGGGGTGTAGCAACTGAAGTGGCCAGTCCAGCCAGGAGGCCACCTTGCCCTGGTTTGCAGGGTGCAGGGTTACAGGCCTGTGGCCCTGGGCCAGCTCAGACCCTTCTTCCTGAAGTAAGAGAGCTTAAGGGCTCTTCTTCCCACTGTGAGCTTGGGTTGGTCCTCAGCGGCGTGTCCAGGCTGTACTGAGAATGTGTCCCCGAGCCACCCTTGGAACAATGTCGGAGACACCCCAGAGCTCCAGTGTGCTGCGTGTCCCAGATGCTTGTTAATGAGCACAGGCTGTTGTCACAGCAACTGAGAGCATGTCGCCTTCCTACCTCTCCTGCAGCACCCACCCACCCTGGGGAGCTAGGCCGGGGCTCTTGTAGAGTTGTTAAAATAAGAATATATTGAGGGTGGAGGCCCATGACTTTAAACCTAGCACTTGGGAGACTAAGCTAAACAAACTGTAAGTTTGGGGCTATCCTGGGCTACATGGCAAAACACTTTGATTTTGTTTTTTAGACTATTTCTAGTTATCACATGTTTTGTTCTGCTCTTAACTTCAGTGTTCCACATCCTCCATCCCATAGCTGTGTTGATGGGAAATGATTGAACACACCGACCTTAGGATGCAGCCGGGGCTCCTATCCTTGGGTCTGGGGCTTCAGGGGATGATGGCCACATCCTGCCTCTCTCCCTACCTCTGTGGGTTGCACATTCATAGTGAAGTGATGGCATGTGTCACCGATTAGTGCAGATTAGACTGGGACACACTCATCACTGCGTGTGTGTGTGTGTGTGTGTGTGTGTGTGTGTGTGTGTGTGTGTGTGTGAACGACGTGTTACACTGTTACTGTCCTTGTTCTGCTTAAGACATTTCGTTTGGGGTCTGGGGTGATGGCATTGTCTCTAAAGCGCCTTCCTCACACGCATGAGGACTTGAGCTCCGTCCCCAGAGCCAGCATAAGAAAGCCTGCCATGGTGGGACATGCTTGTAATCCAGAGACAGGAGGATTGTTGGGGTGTCTTAGCTGACCACTTGTGCCTAGCTGTGAACTCCAGGCCAATGAGATCCCCTGTCTCAAAGGAGGCTGACAGTGTTCCTGAAGATGGTGTCTGAGGTTGCCCTCTGGCCTTCATATGTGCACATACACATGTGCAATACCACCATACACATGCACACACACACATTCACATGTGTGCCATCATCTTCACATACATGCACACATTCACATGTGCATCACCCCCATACACGTAAACATGAACACATCCTCGTGCACACATGAACACATCCACATGTGCATGACCCCACAAACATGCACACATACATTCATATGTGCACCATCCTCCTCACACACATGAATGCATCCACATGTGCATCACCTACTTTAGCTGCATAGCTTTTACTTTCCAGGAAGTAGCTACACAGACACTTCAAGAGGGCCTTGCATTCTTTATAGAATATTCCCCAACATGCCAACCATAGATAAAAAGCCACTGATCCTAGTTCCTTCTGCTTCTTCCTGCCCCATGCTCAGCCCTCGTCTGTCTCCCCAGGGGCTCTGTGGTTAGGCTTAACCACGTTATAAACCTGAGTATTTGCTCACAACTAAATGACAGCTCACACTTTCCTGCAAGTATGTCTACCTCTGTGCATTGTTCCTCTGACAGAGGGAGATCCAGGGCAGCGTTACAGTGTAAGGAGATTAACAAAGATCTCTTCAGGAATTTATCCATGAAGGAAAAGTTAGGGTTGGCTATGAGAGACAAGAGTGAGCTCAATCATCTGTGGACTGAGGAAGACGTAGGGGCCCTCAGAGGAGGCGAGTTTAAGATTGAAGGACATGAAAGAGCCGACCAAGGAAAGTAGGTGGTGAGAGTGGTCCAGGCAGTAGAGGAGCCAGGATTAAAGCCTTGAGGTGGGGACACAGGCTTGTTCTGTGAGTGAGCGTAGGTAATGAGTGACAAGGTGGGGGAAAGGCCGGGACCTGGATCCCAAGGCCCCAGCAGTTACAATTTTATAAGGAATCAGAATCTTCAGAGGTTTCTCTTTTGCAATAACCCCAGTGCCAAGCGAACGTGAGGCAGGCAGAGGTGCGAACAGGAAGTCCACACATGGGCAGGGCCGTGAGCTGGTGCTGGGCTGGGCATGGAGCTGGGCAGGACTCTGCAGTTTCAACATGCTCTCAGCTCCGAGCCCCAGGTTCCCTAAGGAAGAGGAAGGACCAGGAAAGCCACCTTGGCACTGGCTTTCCAGCCCTGTCCGTCAAGTGTACACCTCCCCTCCTGCACCACACTCAGGCCTTGCCTTTCTTAGCTGCCTGAGTTTCCCAGGAGGCTTGGGTGCCTGGGCCAGTCTGGATTCTGATGGGTGTGGTGAGGCATCTGACAGACCACTTCTTGTTTATCTTGCAGCCCACCAGGACCTCCTCTGAAAGTATTTACTCTAGACCAGGTTCCAGCATCCCCGGCTCCCCGGGCCACACCATCTATGTAAGTATCACTTCCTGAAGAGACATTAGGGGTGTGTGTGTGGAGAGAGTGCGGGGGGGGGGCATGGGGGTAGCAGCCGAGCTTGAGGGATTGGAATAACCAGATAACAGAGTCCAAGAAAGGAAGCTGACACCCACAGAGCTCTCCGATCCTGTTAGAAGGCCCTGATTCCCTTGGTCACTTAGGATCCCAGGAGAATTCAATGTGTGACCATCAGATCAAAATATGGCCCCAGAGTGCAGTCACATGGTACAAGGCTGAAGAGGCTGTCCCACCTAGCATGCATATAGATATTTGGGGATGTTCTACACACTTTTATAATGCTGCTGCAAGTGATTAAATTCTGCCACAAAAATATTGACATGTTTAGTTTATTCAATATGCGGTACTTGTATTTAGCTATCTGCAAGGGTTTGCTGGCGCGTGGTTAATGGGCAAATCAACAGACAGCTTCCTAAAGGGTGTGACGTCACTCAGCAAGGCATTTTGGGTTGTTTTAAGGATCACTTCTTAAACGAAGGAGGTGTGAACAGTACTGGAGATGGTTTCTCAACAAACTGAAGTAGAGAATTAACTCTTCTCTTTTTAACCCTGCCAGGCAAAAGTAGACAATGAAATCCTGGATTACAAGGACTTGGCCGCCATCCCCAAGGTCAAGGCAATCTACGACATTGAGCGTCCAGATCTCATTACGTATGAGCCTTTCTACACCACAGGCTATGAGGACAAGCAGGAGAGACAGAGCCTCGGAGAGGTAACGGCTTCCCAGGGGCCGCAAGCAAATGGCCGTCCATCTGCTCTCTTTTCACTCACCCGGGTAGGGACCACTGTTTGGGACTGAGCTAAATCAGTCCCTCTGAAGAGTCCCTCTGGTGCCTTGAGGTGTTCGCACCCTAACCCCATGACCCTTGTCCTAAATGAGGGTGCAGAGAGAGGTAGGAGGTTGGCCAATCGCAAGTTGAGACACCTGTGAAGGCTGAGATGGGTGTGGGACAGTCGCCATGCTGGGGTCGGGCCTCAGGTCACGTGGAGTTAGGGGAGGGGGGTAATGGGCATCTTGGCCTTGAGATGAGCTGGAAGGACGTGTTCAGGGATCATGCAATAATGAGACCACACCCTTAAATCTTAGTTCAGATTCCGACATCGTAGTGTGGGGGGGGGGCACAATATGGATGACAGGACAGCTGGGGCTCCTAGAATCCATTACTGGCGTTCACCACCTGCTGGTTTTGACTGTCATGTGGCAGCCCCCTGTAGTCCCAGCTTCTCTTCAGGAAAGCAGAGTAGTGACAGACAGCGTCTCACAGGTGTTTGCATGGAGTAAAGAAAGTGAAGCCAGTGAGCAGAGGGGTGGACTTGCACATGCGCCTCATGGCAGGGAGCTCTGCCTGTGGTTATCACTGCTCAGCCAGCCGGCCTGACTCCTGCTGCACCACAGCCTTTCAGCAGTGAGGGGCAGAGGGGGCTCCCTGGCCTGCGCACACCTAGGGTTCGAGGATTCCTGCTGCCACCCCCTCCCCCCATCTTGGTCATTTGACCCTTTCAGTTTATTCTAGCTCCCTCATTATTTTTATTTATTTGTTGGTTGGTTAATTGGTTGGTTTTTTCAAGACAGAGTTTCTCTCTGAAATAGCCCTGGCTGTCCTGGAACTCACAGAGATTCTCCTGCTTAGAGTAAAGGTGTGTGTTATCACACCTAGGGCCTTTATTTATTTTTATGGTTATTACAGCCTGACCTTGGAAGTGTGAACAGATACACGCTTTCCACCGCATGACACACATGCCCCCCCTCCATTTTATTCATTATTGACGTTGGAGTCATCTGTAGCCTGATTGGACTCCGTTCAGAGAGATGGCACCAAGCACTGGACTTAACCCAGCCCTAACGCCAAGGTTAGAGCAGATTGTATCCATAGCATCCCACGTGCCTAGACCTCATGAGATGAGCTTGTGGTACGCACATCACTCTGGCCTTTGGGACATTGAGCACAAGGCTCACGGAAAATCTCGTCCCCCAAAAGCGTGAAAATATGGTGACTGGATTTGATTTGTTCCCAGTTACACACACTGATATTTATTGTTTTATAATGACTTTATATATTCATAATTATATAATACTCCTCTTATTTGCTTATGGCTAATCTGGGTTTTATTCAGAAATATGGCCTGCATTTAGGTCTCCAGGCTGGCAAGGGACATGCATGGCCACATAGTGCCACCTGGTGGTGTAGCTGTTGTACTGCATCTGCAGCCAGTTGATTGGTCTGGGCTGTTAGCTTCTGTTGGTTCTTAGAATTTCACAAGGAAACTTCCTGAACAAAGAACGTAAAGACTGGCCTTCAAGTCGGTCTGTGGTCAGGGATTTTTCTAAAGTTCAATGAGTATGTGCAAAGGCAATTGTTGCGTTTGTTTATTTACTTATTTATTATTTATCATGGCTTTAAGGGTGCATGTGTGCTACGTGCACTCTCATGCATGCCTCTCTTGGGGGCGTGGTGTGTGTGTTGTGTTGTTTTGTTTTTCCACTAGCTCCCTCTGGAGCAGCAAAACACCAAGCAGACATTGGTCTTGGAATTGAAGTTTGGGGCATCTAAAACCTGATTGTGACACCTCCTGACTCAGGACTTTGGGAAGTAAAGTTGTCAGGTTTCCGTAAGGAGTAAGATCATTAGATTAGATCAGTACCTGACACCTGACAAAAGCGAACACCACACCGGTTCTCACCGTCCATTCTCACGTGCTAACCCGGAGCGGTGGCCTATGGCTTTCTTTGTGCCCCTTTGGGACAGAATCAGATACATGACTCCACTCGTGTGGGATGCATGGGTCTTGCGTCTGAACAGACACTACAAGTTATTCTATTATTTATCCCATTACTGTTACACTCATCTTGTAAATCCATGCATTACTTTAAAGACGCAGAATGTAAGGGAGGGGGCTCAGTCGGTGAAGTGTTTGCCACAGAACAGGACTGAGCTTGAGTCTCAGAACCCTCACAACAAAGCCGAGTTCGGCAGCATGTGCCTGTTATCCTGATGCCAGGAGGCGGAGACAGGAGGATTCCTGGGGTTTGCTGACCAGCAATGCAGGTCCAGTGAGAGACCTGTCTCAAAAGAGAAAGCAATCGAAGAAGACACTTGACATTGACCTCTGGCCTACTCACACATGTGTGTGTACACACACACACACACACACACACACACACACACACACACACGAGTTGATGTGACTTTTAGCACATTTGGGAGGTACATGAGTGAGTGCATCAAGGAGCCCACCACTGGCAAGGTTGTGCCTAGCTTCCGCTCCCTAGGGCGCCATCCTTACCCATCAAAGCTTTGAGCCCTGAGGCCCACAAGGAAGCCTGGTGAATAAGATAGCATGTCAGCTTACTAATAACATGGCAGAGGAACAAATCCTAAAAGCAAGAGGCCCTCCACCCCACCCCCTGCTCAGGCAAGCCCTCTGAAATTCTGTTTACAGTTCTAGTCGGAGGCCTTTTGTATTCAGTTGTAAACATTTCATTCACTCCAAAAATAGTCCCTGAGTCCCCAAAATAGCCCTTGACTATGCACCCTTGTCACTGGGAACACACAGTTGTACACAGAGTCAAGCAGGAGCTGGTCAGCAAAGAAGCTGACACACAGAGACATGTTAGGGGGTTAGTGCACTGAGAGAAATTGTGAAGGGGTCACAGGAGGTGTGAAGGAGAGTGTGAAGGGAGTTACAGGAGGTGTGAAGGGGAGTGTGAAGGGAGTTACAGGAGGTGTGAAGGGGAGTGTGAAGGGGGGGGTCACAGGAGGTGTGAAGGGGAATGTGAAGGGGATGTCACAGGAGGTGTGAAGGGGAATGTGAAGGGGATGTCACAGGAGGTGTGAAAGAGTCACAGGAGGTGTGAAGGAGAGCGTGAAGGGGTCACAGAATGTGTGAAGGAGAGTGTGAAGGAGGTGTCACAGGAGGTGTGAAGGAGAGTGTGAAGGGGATCACAGGAGGTGTGAAGGAGAGTGTGAAGGAGGTGTCACAGGAGGTGTGAAGGAGAGTGTGAAGGGGATGTCACAGGAGGTGTTAAGGAGAGTGTGAAGAGGATCACAGGAGGTGTGAAGGAGTCACAGGAGGTGTGAAGGAGAGTGTGAAGGGGTCACAGGATGTGTGAAGGAGAGTGTGAAGGGGTCACAGGAGGTGTTAAGGAGAGTGTGAAGAGGATCACAGGAGGTGTGAAGGAGAGTGTGAAGGGGATGTCACAGGAGGTGTTAAGGAGAGTGTGAAGGGGTCACAGGATGTGTGAAGGAGAGTGTGAAGGGGGTGTCACAGGAGGTGTGAAGGAGAGTGTGAAGGGGATCACAGGAGGTGTGAAGGAGAGTGTGAAGGGGTCACAGGAGGTGTTAAGGAGAGTGTGAAGGGGTCACAGGAGGTGTGAAGGAGAGTGTGAAGGGGTCACAGGATGTGTGAAGGAGAGTGTGAAGGGGTCACAGGAGGTGTTAAGGAGAGTGTGAGGAGGATCACAGGAGGTGTGAAGGAGAGTGTGAAGGGGATGTCACAGGAGGTGTTAAGGAGAGTGTGAAGAGGATCACAGGAGGTATGAAGGAGTCACAGGAGGTGTGAAGGAGAGTGTGAAGGGGTCACAGGATGTGTGAAGGAGAGTGTGAAGGGGGTGTCACAGGAGGTGTGAAGGAGAGTGTGAAGGGGATCACAGGAGGTGTGAAGGAGAGTGTGAAGGGGTCACAGGAGGTGTTAAGGAGAGTGTGAAGGGGTCACAGGAGGTGTGAAGGAGAGTGTGAAGGGGTCACAGGATGTGTGAAGGAGAGTGTGAAGGGGTCACAGGAGGTGTTAAGGAGAGTGTGAAGGGGTCACAGGAGGTGTGAAGGAGAGTGTGAAGGGGTCACAGGAGGTGTGAAGGAGAGTGTGAAGGGGTCACAGGAGGTGTGAAGGAGAGTGTGAAGGGGATCACAGGAGGTGTGAAGGAGAGTGTGAAGGGGTCACAGGAGGTGTTAAGGAGAGTGTGAAGGGGTCACAGGATGTGTGAAGGAGAGTGTGAAGGGGATCACAGGAGGTGTGAAGGAGAGTGTGAAGGGGTCACAGGAGGTGTTAAGGAGAGTGTGAAGGGGTCACAGGATGTGTGAAGGAGAGTGTGAAGGGGTCACAGGAGGTGTTAAGGAGAGTGTGAAGAGGATCACAGGAGGTGTGAAGGAGAGTGTGAAGGGGATGTCACAGGAGGTGTTAAGGAGAGTGTGAAGAGGATCACAGGAGGTATGAAGGAGTCACAGGAGGTGTGAAGGAGAGTGTGAAGGGGTCACAGGATGTGTGAAGGAGAGTGTGAAGGGGGTGTCACAGGAGGTGTGAAGGAGAGTGTGAAGGGGATCACAGGAGGTGTGAAGGAGAGTGTGAAGGGGTCACAGGAGGTGTTAAGGAGAGTGTGAAGGGGTCACAGGAGGTGTGAAGGAGAGTGTGAAGGGGTCACAGGAGGTGTGAAGGAGAGTGTGAAGGGAGTTACAGGAGATGTGAAGGAGAGTGTGAAGGGGTCACAGGATGTGTGAAGGAGAGTGTGAAGGGGATCACAGGAGGTGTGAAGGAGAGTGTGAAGGGGGTGTCACAGGATGTGTGAAGGGGACTGTGAAGATGTCACAGGAGGTGTGAAGGAGAGTGTGAAGGGGGAATCACAGGAAGTTAATGTGGTGAAGGGTAGATGGAAGGGGAGAATCACAGGAAGTATGAAGGAAAGTGTAAAGGAGGTGGCAGTAAGTTAGTGCAATGGAGGAAAGCATGACCAAGGGATCACAGGAAGTGTGAGGTGCGTTTGATCCTAGACTTAACTGGGCCTGAGTGAGCAATGCAGCTGTCTAAAAAGTGCTGTTGCAGAGGAGATAGCAGTGCAAAAGTCCTGGAGTGACCGCTGTTGATGACAGAGGAAACCTGTCAACTCAAAATGACAGGTATTGGAGGGCACGTGGTGTAAGGGTTCATCAAAGATTACCAAACCATCTTACGGCAATTGCTGTGGTTCTGAGTTAGTTAAAAACTTTTTAACAGAATCCCACATTTCCTGAGGTGTCCTAACACACAGTTATATCATATGTAAGGAAAGGCACTCCAATCAGCCCCACAGCGTATACACTGAAGCCATGGTCCTGGGGTAGGGGTATCCCTGAGTCTCCTAGGAACCTTTTTGGGATTTCCCATCAGCCCTCTGTCCACTGAATAAACCAGCAGCAGATGTTGACTTGTGTGTTTGGGGAGATGCTTTCAGCATCCTCAGATCTGGCAGGGAGTTAACCAGGGTGCTGACGTTAAATTCTCTCTTGTTCTTCCAGTCTCCGAGGACTCTGTCTCCTACTCCATCTGCAGAAGTAAGTATCATTTGTCCGGATTCCTGGGTGGGCTGGGAGTGGCTTGGACCTTGTCTGTATTTGCTAAGTACCTATGTACAAATAGAAGAATTGATTGTGACGCTTGTGATAGCACTTTACACATAAGCCAGGACCGTACGTGTTCTCATTAAGGATGAGATGCAACTGATATGATATGGAAAGCTTTGACTGGGGAAATGGAAGGGGACAGGAGTTAGGGCCTGAGTGGGATATGAGGAGAGAGAGACAGTGGGAGAGAGAGACAGTGGGAGAGAGAGAGAGAGAGAGAGAGAGAGAGAGAGAGAGAGAGAGAGAGAGAGAGACACCAAGAGGGAGAGAGAGAGAGAGACCAAGAGGGAGGGGGGGCATCCTTTAGAGAGAGTGTAAGAGAGATGAGGTGGTGGGTTTGTCCCTTTATATCTGGTGCCTCTGGCACACAGCTGGTGGCAGACCACAGATAATGATGTCAGAGGTTGCTAAGCAACCTAGAAGGGTGTCAGATCGGCTAGCAGGCTAGCAGATGGCTTTGTGAACTAACAATATGATAGCTGCACACTTTTAAGGGGGACAAGAGAGTAAAAATGGCGTACACCTCTGGTAGGAACAGTACCAAGCACAAGAAGTACCAATGTCTGCAGGAACTGAAGCCATCGTCCAGTGTGGGTCCCTTGGCCCCTGTCTGTCTGCACTTAGGTGGCACGGACTCTAATGTTAGAATACCTAATGTGACTAGAGGTAGTTACAGTATAGCTGAAGCACTTAGTGGGCAGTCACCGAGCACTTAGTGGGTAGACACTGAGCACTTAGTGGGTAGACACTGAGCACTTAGTGGGTAGTCACCGAGTACTTAATGGGTAGTCAGACACCGATCACTTAGTGGGTAGACACTGAGCACTTAGTGGGTAGACACTGAGCACTTAGTGGATAGTCACCAAGCACTTAGTAGGTAGACACCAAGCACTTAGTGGGTAGACACCTCTTCTGGACCGATCTAAAGCCACACAGCTCGCTGTATTTTCTGGGTTCTTGAGGGGGATTGATTTTGCTTTTTGTTTTTGTTTTTGAAATAGCATTTTATGGAGCCCAAACTGGCCTGAACCCACATTGGCAGAGGAGGATCTTGAGGTTCTGATCCTCCTACCTCCATCGCCTGAGTGCTGGGATTGCAGGTGTATACACCTGTTTTATGCAGTGTTAGGATCAAACCCAGGGCTTCATGCAGGCTTAGGCAAATATTCTACCAACTGGGCTACACCGGAGCCTTGGCGGATACTTTATATCAAACAGGACTCATCACAATGGGGGCTCTTTTTAGTCTGAGATGGAAAGCCATGACATATTTATGTTTTTATGTTTAAGTGTTGATGCTGTCACTGTTCACAGTCCTTTCAAATTCTAACTGGGTTGTGCCAAGCAAAAACCTCATAGTACAGCAAATCCCCGAAGTGGAGAACACAGCTTGTACCCTTCCAGTTGCTCGCTTGCGTCTTTACTAATTTTTATTGTGTCTTTGCACAGTTTGGTGTTTTTTGTTTTGGTGGAGTTTTTTGGGGGAGGGGGTTGGTTTGGGTTTTGGTTTTTCTAGACAGGGTTTCTCTGTGTAGCCTTAGCTGACCTGGACTTTGTACCAGGCTGTCCTGGAACTAAAAGAGATCCCCCTGCCTCTGCGTCCTGAGTGCTGGGATTAGCCGGCTCAGTTGGGTGTTTCCTGGCTTTGGACACAGGTGATATCATGTGGCACTGTTATGTTAGATGAAAGTGGATGTTCTAGTTTCTTCGTTATTCCCCACTTTGGTGAGGACATAATATAAACATTTGCCCTCATGGTACCAGAAAGGTCACATAATTATTTCCTTGGTCTATTTCCTGCGCTGAGAAGTAGTTAATGATCAAGCAAACACCAACTTGTCCTTGAAGAACATCAACTTTACATGCAATCTCAGATACTGTGTGGCTTAGAGGCCAGATGAGAGCTCAGTACTGCAGGGACCTACCTGCTGTATGCCAGCACACAGGACAGGTGGCAGCTGGGACCTTGTTTCACTGTCACCGAGAGGCTGGCAATACGCGGGATTGGCTGCTCTTCTTCACTGGTGGCAGATCAGTTTCCGATACTTTTCTAGTTTCTGTGATAAAATATGCACAAAAATTAGTGGGAGGAGGGAGGGGAGGAGGAGGAGCTGATGACAGTTTGAGGATACAGTCCTTGGAGGTGGGGACATCATGGCTGCAGGAGCAAGACGCAGGAGGTCATGTGACAGCCTCAGTGAGGAAGCAGAGATGAGTGCTGGCGCTCAGCTCCATCTCCTCCCTGCTCAGCCAACGGCACCAGCCCGTAGAATGGCACCACCCACATTCAGGGTGGGTCTTTCCTTCTTCCTAGAAAACTTAAATCTTCCTAAAACACTCTCAAGGGCACACCCGGAGATGTGTTTTCCATGGTGATTCTAAGTTCCATCAAGGTGACATGTGGGAACACAGAAAAGCCTACAATCACAGCGCCAGTGTGTGAGTGTGGGGATCTGATGTGGAGCAGGGACACAGTAACAATCACAGGGCCAGTGTGAGTGTGGGGGTCTGATGTGGGGGACATAGTAACAATCACAGGGCCAGTGTGAGTGTGGGGTCTGATGTGGGGGGGACACACAGTAACAATCACAGGGCCAGTGTGAGTGTGGGGTCTGATGTGGGGGGGACACACAGTAACAATCACAGGGCCAGTGTGAGTGTGGGGTCTGATGTGGGGGACACAGTAACAATCACAGGGCCAGTGTGAGTGTGGGGTCTGATGTGGGGGACATAGTAACAATCACAGCGCCAGTGTGAGTGTGGGGGTCTGATGTGGGGGACACACAGTAACAATCACAGGGCCAGTGTGAGTGTGGGGTCTGATGTGGGGGGGACACACAGTAACAATCACAGGGCCAGTGTGAGTGTGGGGTCTGATGTGGGGGGGACACACAGTAACAATCACAGGGGCCAGTGTGAGTGTGGGGGTCTGATGTGGGGGGGACACAGTAATAATCACAGGGGCCAGTGTGAGTGTGGGGGTCTGATGTGGGGGGGACACAGTAACAATCACAGGGGCCAGTGTGAGTGTGGGGGTCTGATGTGGGGGACACAGTAATAATCACAGGGCCAGTGTGAGTGTGGGGTCTGATGTGGGGGGGCACAGTAATAATCACAGCGCCAGTGTGAGTGTGGGGATCTGATGTGGGGGGGACACAGTAACAATCACAGCACCAGTGTGAGTGTGGGGGTCTGATGTGGGGGACACAGTAATAATCACAGGGGCCAGTGTGAGTGTGGGGATCTGATGTGGGGGGGACACAGTAATAATCACAGGGGCCAGTGTGAGTGTGGGGGTCTGATGTGGGGGGGACACAGTAATAATCACAGGGGCCAGTGTGAGTGTGGGGATCTGATGTGGGGGACACAGTAATAATCACAGGGGCCAGTGTGAGTGTGGGGATCTGATGTGGGGGGGACACAGTAACAATCACAGGGCCAGTGTGAGTGTGGGGATCTGATGTGGGGGGGACACAGTAACAATCACAGGGCCAGTGTGAGTGTGGGGGTCTGATGTGGGGGGGACACAGTAACAATCACAGCGCCAGTGTGAGTGTGGGGTCTGATGTGGGGGGGACACAGTAACAATCACAGCGCCAGTGTGAGTGTGGGGGTCTGATGTGGGGGGGACACAGTAACAATCACAGGGCCAGTGTGAGTGTGGGGATCTGATGTGGGGGACACAGTAACAATCACAGCGCCAGTGTGAGTGTGGGGTCTGATGTGGGGGGGACACAGTAACAATCACAGCGCCAGTGTGAGTGTGGGGGTCTGATGTGGGGGGGCACAGTAACAATCACAGGGCCAGTGTGAGTGTGGGGGTCTGATGTGGGGGG
The DNA here is from genome assembly GCF_964271855.1 of Acomys minous. Classification (NCBI taxonomy): domain Eukaryota; kingdom Metazoa; phylum Chordata; class Mammalia; order Rodentia; family Muridae; genus Acomys; species Acomys minous. Next base: position 4,072,456 of record NC_140484.1, read on the forward strand.
ACACACAGTAACAATCACAGCACCAGTGTGAGTGTGGGGATCTGATGTGGGGGGGACACAGTAACAATCACAGCACCAGTGTGAGTGTGGGGATCTGATGTGGGGGACACAGTAATAATCACAGGGCCAGTGTGAGTGTGGGGATCTGATGTGGGGGGGACACAGTAACAATCACAGGGCCAGTGTGAGTGTGGGGATTGTTCTTTTTCTAGCACTATTGGCAATTACAGGTTTTATACCTTAAGTTTTAATAACTACAGTGACTGTTGGTTGTGAGCAGAACACTTAGCCATGGGATAGCCATGCGCGCGTGACTGTTCACTGGCTGTAACCCTGAAAGGTGAGCACAGGCACTCAGAATGGTAATTCCCCAGCTACCTCTGTGCACTGGGTTTTACTTAGTGGGAAGATACTTGGGACTCACACTTGCTCTAACTCGGTTGCAGGGTTGCCAGGATGTTCGGGATCGTGTGATGCACAGGTCCACCAGCCAGGGCTCCATCAACTCCCCCGTGTACAGCCGGCACAGTTACACTCCAACCACGGCACGCTCGCCCCAGCATTTCCACCGACCTGGTAAGGGCCTCTCTTCCCAGGATCTGTCCTACATAATAAATGTGTATCTGTGATTTTCCTTTTCATGCCATTAGTAGCATATTTTAAAAACCTGACTTAAATATTTCTACCCCTCTTGAGGAACAAAATGAAAACTTGTGTCCATCTTTGTTTTGTATTATGTCTTCAAAAATCAATCATTTTTATCACTATGTGTTGTTAAATTACATTTTGACATTGACCTGCTGAGAACAAAGGATACTTATAAACAATTGATAAAAATCTCATTCCTACAAAACTTAAAACAAAGATCTCTGAAAGAAAATATTATGTCTCTCACGCTGGCGGCATCACCTGAAGTCCAGTATTAGCCATTGGTTGGAAAGTTTACAATCCTTGTCCTGGCACACAGTGTTACAGTGAGCGCATGCTCACGGCCCCTCTGGAGCCAGGCTTCGGGGTCCCATTAGGTAACTTCGAGACCACTTCAAACCCCAAGAGCTGAAATCAGACTTGGAAGACCTAAACGTCCTGGGAATGGGGTGGTTACCATGGTGCAGGAGCTGGTGTGCCAGTGGCTACCCTGTGCTACAGATGCTGGTGTGCCAGTGGCTACCCTGTGCTACAGATGCTGGTGTGCCAGTGGCTACCCTGTGCTACAGATGCTGGTGTGCCAGTGGCTACCCTGTGCTACAGATGCTGGTGTGCCAGTGGCTACCCTGTGCTACAGATGCTGGTGTGCCAGTGGCTACCCTGTGCTACAGATGCTGGTGTGCCAGTGGCTACCCTGTGCTACAGATGCTGGTGTGCCAGTGGCTACCCTGTGCTACAGATGCTGGTGTGCCAGTGGCTACCCTGTGCTACAGATGCTGGTGTGCCAGTGGCTACCCTGTGCTACAGATGCTGGTGTGCCAGTGGCTACCCTGTGCTACAGATGCTGGTGTGCCAGTGGCTACCCTGTGCTACAGATGCTGGTGTGCTCTGATCCTTAGAGGTCTCAGCCTCTGTGGCCATAGTGGAGGCCTTGTGTGTGGAGCAGAGGAGTTGGAGCCCCAGCACAGATCCCGACTGCTCTGAGAGACAGAGCTGTGGAGAAGCAGCTAAGAGAGCTGGTGATGCTAAACATCTAGAAAATCCACTTTAAACTTCTTGCTGCTGGCCAGGCTACTGAGAACAAACGTATGCAATACTAACTGATAGATAACTATACAAGAACAAAAACCAACAGGGAAAGATCAGGACACAGCAGGGCTGCGGTTGACCCTCCCTTCAAGGTCATAGGTTTAACACTCCCAGAGCGCTGAAAACTCTTGGATCCCTCATTGGTGGATTGGTTTCTCCGTACACAGCTGGGAATGCAGCTCATGGTAGAATTGTTGCCTAAAGTGTGAGGCCCTGAGGTCACTTATCAGCAACACACATACACACACACACACACACACACACACACACACACACACACACACACACGTGTGTATTTGTGATATTATGTGGAATGACTTTTCAGGACATCCTTTCTCAGTATGTAACTGTAGTCATTTAGTCTGTACCTGGCCGTGAGCTTCTATTTTATCTTTTGCTAATTTGAAATCGTGTTGGTGCTGCTTTGCACATGACACATGCTGAGACCACTAAACCCTGCCCTGACATTGTCAGCATGGCCTGGGGCCACAGGGATGTCGTCCTTTGAAAGACTCCCGTGAGTAGCAAGGGAAGGGCCACTCACCCACAGGTGTTCCTGTAAGAGCCCCTGTCCGTGTTGAGGAGAAGAAAGCTTTCTCTTCAGCCATGGTTTCAACACCACAGCCTCTAGGACTTTCCCCACCTCCTCCTCTGATCTAGCTAGCACACATGTGCGAGATGCCAAGCATTATCAGCGAGATGGCCTGGATGCCTAGAAGTGAAATCAGTCACATTCTTGTGACATCTGTGTAGCCAACTGTCCACCCTGTGAATTCTGGGTGCCGGGTGATACTTTAATTCTCCCAAGTCTGGCTTGAGTTCCGACGGCCCATTCTCCCTCTGAGTGACTGGATTTCTGCCTCCAGAGTCTCGGCCACTGCTAGCATCCTGTGTGACTCTGCCCACCCAGCTAATGCAACAGAGGTTTCTTTATGCCTAAGGAATAGGAAATAAAATGCAGTTTCCGGTGGGATAAGCCTGCAACTTAAAAAGCAAGCCGTGACCCTTACATATAACTCTGTCTCTTCAAGTTTCATGAAGTGATTGTCCTCTGTTTCCAGTGGTGGTTGTTTTGTTGAACACACTTTAAAAGCAGCTGTTGCGTCTCCGTGATGTGCTCGGTCCTGGCACTGTGTAGTTGGCGCTATCATGCCAACATCCCAGAGACCGCTCAGGGATTGACTGTGTCCCCCTGAGCTGGGCTGCAGGTCCTGCCCTTTGCCCTCCGCAGGCAGCTCCACTCCTAACCCTCTTCCCTCCCTCCCTTTTCAGAGTCCTGACTAACGCTCACTTCCTTCCCACCTTGGGCACCTGCCCTGCTCCCGTGTTAATTTCTTTCTTCTTTTCTGTTTCCACCTCGCCCCGCCCCGGTTGGTTGGTTCCCTGGCGCACAGAGCTCTTGTCCCCTGGTGTGCACAGGTGGTCCCCCCTGCACACCAGCAGTTTCAGCTCCACCCACAGCGACTCCCGTCCCAACCCCCCCTTCCGACACCACTTCCTCCCCCATGTCAAAGGTAAGGAGGCAGGCCTCTCCCCGGCAAGGCTAATAAGGCGCATCTCCAAGAGTTAGAGCCCGCCAGCTTCTGGCCCATCAGCATGCCTGCGTGTGTACTCACTGCCCCTAACTGCGGCCTTAGAACTGGCACGGCATCTCACATTCCAAGAGATGCCTTGTTTCCAAGAGCTCTGTACAACGCAATGGGATGTGGACTTAGGAACTAAGATCTATCTCCTAACGATTGAAAAAAATATATATATATATTATTATTTTGTCTTTGTATGCATCCATGGCAAAATATAATATATACGAGGATGTTTTCTTGGGTTCCATTTGTGATGTGTTCATGCAAAACACAACATTATCAAGTAATGTAATGAGAAGCTGTCCTCACAGTGATACGCATCAAACTACATGGAGATGTGTGGATAGCGTAGCCTCCCCCTCCCTCCCCCCCCTCTCTCTCTGTCTCTCTCTCTTCCTGTACTTTGCTTTTGATTTGTCCTGATGGCTATACAATGGATAAACAAGGCTCTGCCTCCGGTTTCCTCTTCCCTGCCTGGCATCTCTCCCTGGCTGGTCGCTTTCCTGGCTGCGTATGCTGCTGCAGCACCCTCTTTCCAGGACTCTCCACCCTCAGGAGCTGGGAGCCCATGGCAGCCTGAGTGAAGGATTCCCCAGGGGGTTGCTAACTGGTTGTGTCGTCTTGCCTTGAGCCGCAGGAGCAGAAGGAAATAGTGGGAGGAGGGAAGGCGAGGGCAGAGTGGTCATCAGGGTCCTAGGTCCTGTGCGTCTGCATGTGCAGCTGCTGGGTGGATGGAGTGTCTTCTCCAGCTCAGTCTGCCCAGGCCTCTGTCTCTTAGCTTACTTGGACTCCTGGCATATAGATATGCTAGGAACTGTGTGTGTAATTATCTCACACATTTGCTACCTCAGCATTTTCCATGCTTTGAAAATAATATGGCTTAGAAGGATGGCTCAGTGGTTAGGCCTGTTTTCTGCTCTTGCAGAGGACCTGGGTTAAGTGCCCAGCACTCATATGGCAGCTCACAACCAGTTCTAGAGCACTCTAGTGCCCCCCTCTGGTCTCTCCAGGTACTGCATGCACATAGTGCAAATATATACATGCAGGCAAACACTCATACATATAAAAATAAGTTGCTTTTTTTCCTAAAGAAGATACTATGACTGACATGTGATGGAGCTAGATATCATTTACCATTAGCAAAGCTTCTGGGGGTAGGCACAGCACATTCCAGAAGTCTTGGCTGGCTATTTAAGATCATTATTGAAGCCAGGCGTGGTGGCGCATGCCTTTAATCCCAGCACTCAGGAGGTAGAGGCAGGCGGATCTCTGTGAGTTCGAGGCCAACCTGGTCTACTAAGTGAGTCCAGGACAGCCAAGGCTACACAGAGAAACCCTGTCTCGGGAAAAAAACAATCATCATTACTGATAATTAGTATGGGGAGTATTTTTGTATCTGAATGTCAAAATGATATATTTTAGAATTTTTATATAACCATAAAAAAATTATTGAGATTCTGGGTGTGGTGGCACATGCCTTTAATCCCAGCACTCAGGAGGCAGAGGCAGGCGGATCACTGTGAGTTCGAGGCCAGCCTGGTCTACAAATAGAGTCCAGGGCAGCCAAGGCTACACAGAGAAACTCTGTCTCCAAAAACCAAAAACCAACCAAACAACCAAAACCAAGAAAATGCCTCGGCTGCACATTTTAGCGAGAGCATCATAGGCAGCTTTTGACCCGATCAAGGTAGTGGTTCGCATTTCGACCGTTTAAGTAGTATAGCCTGCCCTGTCTGATTATGATGTGTTTGGTCTTTCAGAAAAAGGCCATTTTTGTTAAATAGGCCCTTTAGCATCATACAACATGTGTAAAAATAGCACAACACGTTGGGGACTATCAGCAACACACCTTGGCTCTGGGACACTCAAATCTTGGATTTAAATACCGTCTCTGTCACCTGCTGGCTACATGACCTTGAGTTGTTTGCTCATCCTTTAGAACACCATCTCACTTATGAGTTATAAGGGCTGGGACTCTCTCTTAGGTCATGGGACATATGAGGTGACGTGTCCTATTGATGACACATTCGTCAGCATGTGCACTCTAAGTACGCTTGTGTAGCTCAGGCTAGCTCAGGCTAGCTTCTGACTCCCCATAGAGAAGTAAATGACCTTGAACGCCTGATGCTCCTGCCTCCCTGCTCCTAGGTGCAAGGGTCACAGTGGTACCTCTACACAGTTTGTGTGATGTGATGATACTGGGGCATCAAGCCCTGGGCGTGTGTGTCCTCGACCAACGTCCTACGGATCTTAAAGCATCTTTTACTGATGTCATCCCATGCCCTCTTCAGAGCATCTCTGTTTTGTAGGCTGAGTCAGGAGCAGGGCTCCTGGTAAAAGAGCTGGCTGACGGCAGAAGCTGGACCACATTGTGGGCCTCTTGCATCCAGAGGCCCTTCTCAGTTTGGGTGTACTCGCTTTGGGATAAATCTCCGTGCAAAATTTTATTTTCTGCCTCATTTTAACCAGAAAAGTGCAATCTCATTAAGGCTAATACAAAGATTCATTTCAGTCATCTAAACAATAAAATCACAAAATTTTTGCTTTCCAGTAGAAACATCAAGTAGTTACAGCCTGGGTGTCAAAATGCAAAATACATTCTTTCTGTTTGATTCTGAACTTGACACTTCAAATGTAGTTAAACATCATGGGTTTAAATTATTTTAAAATATCAGTTTATCAAGAGGGATTAGTATGACCTTGACTTTATACTTAAAAACATTTAATGATCTCTTTCATTTTTTATTAAATATATGCTTTATTTTACTTATAGAGAGTCACCTTTTTTAGATTTTATATAGAAGAGTGCTCTATCTTCATGTATACCTGCATGCCAGGAGAGGGCATAAGATCTTAGTTAGGTGGTTGTGAGCCACCATGTGGGTGCTGGGAATTGAACTCAAGACCTCTAGAAGAGCAGACAGTGCTCTTAACCACTGAGCCATTTCTCTAGCCCTGGAGTTATCTTTATAGTTCATATATAAAACATAACAGACATAGTAATTTACTCTCAGTTGGTTTTTTTGTTGTTGTTTTTTAATTTTTTATATTTTCCAAATTTTAGGTCTTTTTTAAAAAGATTTATTAATTTATTTCATGTACATGAGTGCTTTACACCTGCACACCAGAAGAGGGCACCAGATCTCAGTATAGATGGTTGTGAGCCACTATGTGGCTGCTGGGAATTGAACTCTTAACCTCTGAGCCGTCTCTCCAGCCCACTTCTCAATTATTTTGAAAAGCTTGTTCCCATTTACATGGAAAACCTTTCCAGCCTTTGAGGGCTTCAGAATGGAGGAGACGTGGTTGTTTGAGGACTACACGAGAGATGTCTTTCAGATAGGATGTTGTGTTGCGGCGACTCGTTTTCTTTCTTGAGACAGGGCCTCACTCAGCAGCCCAAGCTGGCCTGGAGCCCATTATGTAGCCCAGGCTAGCCTCAGCCTCCTCTGGGCCGGGGTTGCAGGCTATAAGCTACCGTGCCTGGCTTTGTGTCACTTTTGGTCTTGGAGCATAACTGGCTCTCACAGAGGAGTTATGTGACAGGGAGCACGATGCACAGGAGGGTGACCTTCCCGGGAGTGCATAGTAGAAACAGAATGGCCCTTGTCGCTCTGTCACTGAGAGGCAAGCCTTCCTGGTCCTCCTTGCTGATGCCTGCAGCCCAAGGCCTGCAGTTCACTGGGCTGAAGACATCTGCACGGAACTCCGTGTTCTATAACAGTGGCCATTGTGCTCTGACAGGTGCTAGTTTTCACGTGCTCTCCAGCCTTGCAGACCTCTCTGCATTGGAAAGTCCTGGCTGGACCACTCAGGCAGCCTCATGCCTAGAGACCTGCAGAAGGCTGGGCTTTGTGTGTTGTGTTTCTTCTCTTCTGTCCCCTTTGAAGAATTCCCCAACATCACGTCCCGTGGTCAGGAAATGAAAATGTAGCTGTGGGCTGAAAGGCCACATAGATCGAGGCCCATTGTAAGGACTCTTTCTTGTCATGCCCAATGGCATAAATAGTTCTCAACCTGTGGGTTTTCGGGGGTCGAATGACTCTTTCACAGAGGTCACCTAGGACCCTCAGAAAACACAGATATTTACATTATTGATTCATAACAGTAGCAAAATGACAGTTATGAAGTAGCAATAAAAATATTTTTATGTTGAGGGAGTCACCACAACATGAGGAGCTGTACGAAGGGGTCGCAGCGTCAGGACGGTTGAGAACCACTGCCGTACGTTGTACCACTAGAAGACAATTAGACGGAGTTAGAGGAGATCATCCTGCACGAGGTGACCCGTTCGAATGCTCAGCAGTGCCTGAAAATGATCTCATCGTTACTGATGGTTTAGACCCGAAGAGGCAATCATGAAATTCTGTCATAAAAATCTAGAGGCTTCTAGCGCTGAGCTGTACCCCAGATATAGGTGTGGATTAGAGTACCATGAAATCCAGGTAGCACCCCAGCAGACTTGCTCATCGCCAAGGCTGGTGGCACCAGGAAGGAGAATGGAATGGAGGAAAATTCCTGAATCAGGCACAATGAGGGGCCTGTGAGCGACAGTCTCCCCAAGACCAGCAGTTGCGTTTATGAGGCCGGCGAGAAGATGCAAAGAGTTAAGGTCGAGAGAGATCAGTGTGGTAGCTTCTCTCTGGCATAACTGAGATCACTGAAAGCCAGACAGGTGGACGGTGATGACGGCAGCTGTGCCTTCCCCTAGCGCATGCGCTTAGCTTGTGCAAGTGCTAAGCAGAGCAGACACTGTCTTGCAGCCGCCGTTGGTTTGTTCCACCCAGGGTAGAATTTTTTTTCCCCGTTTTATAGTTCATGTGCATTGGTGTTTTGCCTGCACATGTATCTCTGTGAGGGTGTCAGACCCCCTGGAACTGGACGTACAGACAGTTGTCAGTTGCCACGTGGGTGCCAGGAATGGAGCACAGGTCCTTTTGAAGAGCATCCAGAGCTGTTCACCACTGAGCCATCTCCACAGCCCAGGATTTGTGTAATTTTGAGTGCCTATATTAGAAAAGAGACTTTTATATTTTTATTAAACCTTTTGTCTTTCTTTAAAAAGACCCCTAATTAAAAAATACTTCCAATAGTTTGTTTGTTTTTTGTTTTTGGTAGTTCAGGGGCTCATAATCCACCAGAAAGTCTATTCCCTCACTGAACCACTGTGGTGTGTGAGTTACTGTGAATTCTCATGTCTCACGGGTTGGGAGTCCCAGCTCTGGTAACCCAACAGGCCAGGCTTGGCCTCCCATCCTAGTGCCAGTTAAAGGGTGTGTGATGACGAGAGCAGAGAGGAGATTTAATGAACACACTGGGAAAAGCAAGACAAGATTTCCAGCAACCTCCAAGTGCACCTTTGTAGTTACCAGTAAAGCTTTGGGTTAAAGCGGAGGAGGAACAGGGCAAAGAGAAGGAGCATACAGAAAGTCCCTAAGCCCTGGTCACATGACTCAGCAAATAAAATGTATGCCTTGCAATCCTAGGGACCTAAGTTCAGAGCTCGGGCACTGTGTAAATGCCAGGCGTCATGATGCATGCCAGTAACCCCAGCACAAGGTTGGCAGAGACCGGCAGATCCTTGGGTCTCACTGGCCGGCCAGCCTAGCCGAAGGGCGAGGTTTCAATTCATTGGGGTACTCTGCATCTGCATCTAAAAACTAAGGTGGACTGCAATAGAAGAAGGTGCCCCCCCAAAGTTGACCTTGAACGCTTACATTCACACCCATGGCTGACACTTTACCTGTACACATATGCACACACACACACACACACACACACACACACACACACACACACACACACACACACAGTGTCATGATCAAATATTATCCACTCTCAGCCTCAGTTCTACAGGAAGGTACGGGTCAGTTTGTTAGTTGCTGTTTTCACCCTCGGGTGGTGTTCCCTGTGGTATGATCCACTCTAGGGTGTAGCTTTTGTATCATAGATAATTGTTCTCATCTTGGGGACCATCTGTCCTGTGAGGATTCATTGTCCCTAGTCAGAAAGTCAGCTTAAGATGGCGACTTGTCTCTGTGCCTGCAACCTTGGTGGGGATGAGTTAGGCGGCGTAGGCAGACACTCCTTAGTGATGGCGTGGCCTCAGCAGGAGTCCGGCACAGGGCAAAAGGCATGGACGCAGACTGAAACTGGCTTCCGTCCTGCTCTTTGTTGCTTTGAAGGCTCAAGTGAGGAGTTGATGCCTTCTAGAAACCACTCTAGCTGGTGTTTTAGACAGTCCTGTGGGGAAATGCAGATGAGCATAGAATCAAATCTACCCCCAAGACTGGCTTCTGCTACCAGCAGGTTGTATTTTGCTTTTTAATAATTTAGAAAGCCTGCTGTTGTTGAGGACGCACAAGCAAGTCATCAGCAACAATGGCACAAGTGGTGACAGCCCCAGAACCTTCTAGGTTTCTTGCGCTGTGTGACAGCGGGGGGGGGGGGGGGGGGGGTCCTGTTGACACAAAGCTTTCATCCTTGGACCTGTTTCCTGCCTTCTGCTGGCAGCCTTCAGCTCCAGCGGCATGTGCTGATTCTCCCTGTGTGTGGAACACTGCTTAATCAGCATCAAGATGGGCTTCCCGGATGCTCATCTGACCAAACGCATGAAAACCCTCTCCTGAGCTTTGATGCTCCACAAGGACTCCAGGGTTACACGTGGCCCACAGGCAGGGAACCACGCCGTGGCTCAGAACCCACAGTGACCAGGTCTCACGATGCCCAGGCTCCACGTTAAAGCGTGGGACTTGCCTATGCCTTCTTTGGAGAAAACTTAAGAACGCTCACTTGTTCAGCCTGTGGCGGTTTATGACACTTGCAGGGTTAGAGGATTGTTCTGGAGTGAGCGCTTTAAGTTGGAACATGAACTAGAATGGAAGAGATGGTGGCTGAGCAACGTGATGGCCGATCCCACCGCAGGGGTCGGGAGGGGAGGCCAGGGGATTGCTACATTAGGTCAGGAGCAGTTTTAGAAGTAGTAAGTTGGTGCACATCAGTCATTCACACACACACACACACACACACACACATACACACACACACACACACACACACACACACAATTGCTAAGTTCTCACTCTTGGCCAGGGAAGGGCGCAGTACTGGTGAGAAGGCAGGAGACAGTTCCGGGTCGGCTGGAGAGCTGACGCAGTATCTCCGTCCCTGCTCTGCCTCCCTTCTCCAGCTGTGTTTCTGAACAGTTGTCAGCCATGAACTAGCTATTCCTCTTTGGGAGATCAAAGTTGTGACATTTTACTTCCTGCCTGTTTTGGGGTGACCTAGAAATGTGTATACTGGGGCATTTAAGTGCCTGGCAATTGGCTTCTGTCATGTGTTGCTAGCCAGACTTAGGATGTTTTGACTTGAACAAGTTAGTCAAAACTATTTTTCTGACAATCTATGATTTGCTTGAAATAATAGAACATTTGCTTAAAATGTATAAAGCCCCAACTCAATCCCAAAGCCTGAAATAACAAACACATTTGAACCGTTTACTTCAAAGGCCACCAGCAAGGGAAGAAAAGACAGCCTACAAAGTGGTTTTAAAAACTGAAACTCATATGTCCTAGGAGAGAGATTAATATGTTGAATTAAAGACCTCTAAAAACAACAGTGAGCATAACTCACATGAATACTTCCATAGGTTTGGGTACTCCTCAGTGCTCTGCTGTGCTTCTTTAGGATAATGAGGCTCAGACGTGGGGCAAGGGGACATGTTAGGCCAGGAGCTCATTTCTTCCTGAGTTTGCACAGACAGAAAGGATGAAGGCTATGCATGTGTGTCCCTGTGTGCTCGTGAGGATTTTGCAGCCAACCTCCATCCCTGTGCTCCCCACGGACGTGTCTTCTCTGTGGTCCCTAGCTCACTATGCAGCCAAGCTCCATCCCTGCATCTCCACAGACAGTGTCTTCTCTGCGGTCCCTAGCTCACTATGCAGCCAAGCTCCATCCCTGCATCCCCACAGACAGTGTCTTCTCTATGGTTCCTAGCTCACTATGCAACCAAGCTCCATCCCTGTGCTCCCCACAGACAGTGTCTTCTCTGTGGTCCCTAGCTCACTATGCAGCCAAGCTCCATCCCTGCATCCCCACAGACAGTGTCTTCTCTGTGGTCCCTAGCTCACTATGCAGCCAAGCTCCATCCCTGCATCCCCACAGACAGCGTCTTCTCTGTGGTCCCTAGCTCACTATGCAGCCAAGCTCCATCCCTGCATCCCCACAGACAGCGTCTTCTCCGAGGTCTCTAGCTCACTATGTCCTGGATCTCCAGGATGTCCATTGCTTCCAAATCACCTGGGGCCCTTTCTCAGATGTTCCGAGGAGCTTCCCAAAGAACGTGGAGCCCGAGTCTCCTCTCTGAGCTTGCACATCAGTCTTCTGACTGGGCAGGTACATGCTGTAGCAGTGCCGGGGCAGGGAGATTAAAGAAGTAGAGGCAGGGATCTGTCTCCTTCCCTGACGTGTGCTGGCAATTGACATGTAAGCCAGGAGGAGCCTGGTTTTGAATGAGAGCACAGAGAGAGAGAGCTAAGCTGTCCCGGGTATCTGGTAGGAAGGGGTCTGACTCTGTGTATTTCAGAGCGAGGTAAACAGTGGAAGGCACGTTATATCATGAGGGAAAGGACTGGGTGACCACCGAGACACCCAGCCTTAGCCTCTCGAGAGAAACATATTCTAGTGGCCAGCCTCTGCCATTGTGCCTGGCAGCAGTCATACATGTCTGGGATTTAAGCACCAGTTGGTTCTGAGTCAGCAGCCAGTGGCTTCCCCGTCTCTCACATACTTACCTTCCACTGCATGCCGTTGGAATGCCGCATCCCCGAGTGCTGGCTGCTTTGAACCCAGCTCTACCTGAGCTCAAATCTCCCCTTTGGAAACTAAACCTGACGCCACCTTTGCGAGCCCAGCTGACAAACTGAGTTTGTCTCACCTTCCTGACGCCCCGTCCTTCCGGCTTGTTGTGTTGAGTTTTGATGTGCTTGCTAGGCTCCCTTTTCCTCTCTCCCGACCTCTCATTGTTTTCTCGTTTTTCTCATTGGAGGCACTGAGCCATCCAGCGGCCGGAACTCCCCTCTCCCTTACCGGCCCGACAGCCGCCCTCTAACTCCAACTTACGCTCAGGCCCCTAAACATTTCCACGTTCCAGGTAGGAGCTGACACGGCGTGTCTCAGTGTCCTGTGATGGTGTAGAATGTAGCCTTGTGACATCGTCTGTCCCCATTTCTCATTCTCCTTCATCGAGATGCACACAGTCAACAAAGCACTAAATTGCAGGATCTGGCCCTTCCGAAAGATGTAAATTCAAGTTGGTGGGGTCAAATTGAAGATTTAAGTTTTCAATTAAATATAATAAATGATTTTTTTTTTCATGACTGGGGGTTAAGCTGTGTGCTTGTTGGATGAATGCTCTCCTGCCAAGCCCTCGATGTCTTAAAAGAGACTGGGAGGCAGAGAGGGTGAAGAACAAACAAGAACAGTTGGGTGTTTGGTTAAGATTTTAATTTTTTATAACTGTGCCTTCTAAGATGTCAGATTGTGGTTCATTGACAAATTATCTTAAGAGCTATTGAGCTGTAGCCTTGTGCCGAAGACTGAACCACACTGCCCCTGAGAGTTGTAGCGTTGGGTCAGCTGGACAGTGTTTCTGTAGTGTGTAGTCAGCAAGTCACCTCCATGGCCCCACAAAAGCATCTTGCAATTTAGGCTCGGCGCTGCAAGCTTCACCCGGGTAGTCACAGTGCTAGCCACCACAGCTTAATAGCAGTTCGCCATCAGAAACTGGGGAACCCAGGATCCGCCACTGCCCTGGCACTCAGGGTCAGCTCAGTCCGAAAGAGCAACCAGCCTTCTGAGGCCACCAGAGGCTTTGCAAATCACCCACTAGGTCCCCGTAACTATACCTACCTGGAATCTCTCTCTCTTTCTCTCTTTTTTTTTCTTTTGAATTTTGAAATTTACTCGGCAAATCAGGAAGGTGCAGTGAGATTGGAACCACTTACCTAGGACTTTCCTTTAAAATGTTTTTCATTAATCTTGAAAAACCATTGCGTACATTTGAAGTTTTTTTTTTCATATGAAGACTTCCCCCTACGAGGTACAGTGCCTGAGACTGTGGGGACAGAGAGAGAATTCTGGAAATAGCTGACCATCTTTAGTCAATGTGGAGTGGTGGCACAGTCGGCTGGAGTCCCTGCAGACACGTGGACCGCGTTTTGTGCCACTGCTCACTTGCTTGCCTCTCCACACAAATCTGGCCTGTGTGGATGAGGGCTCTGCCGTCATCCCAAGTGTTGCTGTGTTGAGTCTTCGTCTTCCCCACATCGCTTCCCATTGTCCTCTCATCGAGCAAAACAGATAATTGAGTCGCCGGGAACTCCTGGCAGCTCAATTTCTAGACAGCGTCAATTTGGGGATTGTTTTCTCCCCCAAACTGGTTATGTCTCCCTTGCCGTCTGAGTGTCCCCACTGCGGGCAGTGCTTCCTGTTTGATCACTGTCAGTGAAGTCTGGATGTGAGATAGATGGCTCGTGAATATAGGCACCTCTCCAAGTGCCACGATGTATTACAAAGACATCCATGTTGTTTGTGTGTGTAGGTTCGGCTCATCTCTGTGACCTTCCTCTCCTGTGTACTCGCTCAGTCTTTGTAATACAAAGGTTTTGTTTGAGCCTTCAGTTCTGGTTCACTTTTGGTTGGCCTGTTGTTGGTTTTGTTTTTGTTTTTGTTTTTCTCCATTTCTGAGCTGGTTCCCATAATCACACATCTTTGCTTTTCATTTCCACAGATCAAGGGATCAACATTTACCGAAAACCACCCATCTACAAACAGCATGGTAAAACCCGCTTTCCTCCTTAGCTCTTAAGTGGCTGAGCCGCTGGCTCCCCTTTGCCGTCTTCTGGAAGGCTTGCCTGCTGCTGCTGCTGCTGCTGCTTTTAGGATGACTCAAACTGGGGCACGGTGCAGGCTATGCCCGAGAAATCTGACAGGGTACAAATAGCGACTTGAAATCCATTTACCCAGTAAAGAGAACTTGGCTCAGCCAGGCATCCTCTTTCTGATCCCATAGAAAGGGGGACTTATGGCCGCACAACAAATAGCCATTGAGTAATTTAACCAACTTTCAAAATAAATTTGACGAGTTTGCAACTAGTTCAAATAATTAAAACTACCCAAAAAATGAACCACCTACAAAAATTCTTACAAGGCATGCACCCCACAGTAGGCAGGGCAGCAAGCTGAGGCGAGTCAGGGCCTTGTCCTATACTGAGAATATGGCAGTGTGGTTCACAGGCAGAGCCCCTCTGTGCTCTAGCACCATCCTCGGTAAGGACCGGTCACTTAACTAAGCATGTCTCCTTGAGTTCTAGAATCGAGGACCCACCAAGGTAGATTTATTATTGTGTTTCCATTTTCTGGGATATAGATCTTTTTAACCCAAGGAATCACAGTGTTTTCTGTGAGTCTCATCTTTTAGCATCTGGATTTATTTGTCATAAATCAGTGGCTGAGATCGATTGGCCCAAACTGGCCTTCCAGTGAGTTCCGAAAACTGTAGACTGCGTCTGGAAGTCCAAAGGCTGTTCATAGAATCTAGTCATGAATAAGTTGAAAATACACAAAGAAAAACTCTTAGGCCAATGTTCTAGGGAGGGGAAATGGCATATTGTTTGGTTGTCCTTTTCTTTCTTATTTCAAGGTTTTTACATCCCATGCTTGCATTTTAAGTTTATTAACATTGTTTTTGTTTTTGTTTTTTATGGTTTAATCTCTTCCCACACACTCATTAACACGTGAATGTCTAACTACTGACTTCCCCAATTCTAATGCGTAAGTACGGCTTGAAGTCTTGCCTTCCGTTCTCCTTTAACAATTAAGTACCCAGAGTTAGATCCAGCAGTTTAGGGATGTCTGTAAATACTGGACTTTCTGAGGCCAGGCTCCCTGAGCAGTGAGACACGTGTGTCAGCAGGTCGGGTAGCGTTAGGCTTCCTGTAGACAGGATGGCTTTGCTCCTTTGGCACCGGGTCTTTGTTTTCAGCCTATTGTGAGTGGTCAATCAGTAGCACCAGACGAACACTCTCCAGGGCGTGTCCTGCAGAACCTTGTCCCATGACAAAGAAGTAGATGTCACGTCCCACACTGGCACCTGTGCCCTGAAGCCTTTGGCCAGGAGAAAAGCCATCTTTCTCCATTTTAACAAGGAGGCCCAGCCTGGTGCCAATGCTCTTGTACCCTAAGCCAAGATATTTCCCCCATTACATCAACGCTTCTGAGCTGTGTTTCCTACCCAGCCAAAAACTTTACCCCTTACTATTGGGTAACCTCGGTCAAGCCACACAAGCATGTTGAAGGCCAGAAGGTCACTAGAAAAAAAAAAAAAGATTCAAAAGGTTCTTTCCAGATTTAAAAATAATGTGAGCCCCAAAGAAAAGCCATTTACCGTCACCCTTATAAATATGGTTTGCAGTGCCAGGCCTGTTTGCCAAGCCAGCTGGAATTAAGGGCTGACCATTTAAGCTGGCTTGGTTTGCTCCAACTCTGTGATTAGATTTGGGGCTCTAAGCAAGGCAGCCCTCCACTAAGTGTGGCCCTTGTGAACCTGGGCAGCTCCTGCTTCCAAGTGGTCTGAGTCACTTGTTGGAACAGAGCCCTGTCAAAACTGTAAGCCCAGGGTATCTTACAGTGAGTTCCTGTAGAGCCTGAAGTAGTTTTCTCCATTTCAATTTCTCCTAAGACTCAAGGACCCATATAAAGTGTGTAAAGCATTAAGATGAACCAGATTGGTGTATCTGTGGCGTCTGGCCCCAAAACAGAAAGCCAGCTGGCTTCCTTCATAGTAACAACTATAGTCGAATGCTACTGGCCTTGCTTTGCACTTAGCTTTTTAATTTCAAATGTCTAATTATAGAAATTTCCAATTCCAAGAGTATTTAAAAATTAGAGAGCAACTGGGGGTGGATGGGTCTCTGGTGGCGGAACTGCTCAGAGTTCTAGCTTCGGAACATTCCATGAAGAACGGGAAGTCGTGTCTGCGGGGCGGTCCCAGCACCGCCTTACAGACCCGTAGCTGAGCATCCCTGGTTCCCACCTAGATGCAGCTGCCTTGGCAGCCCAGAACAAGGCTTCAGAAGATATCATCAAGTTTTCCAAGTTCCCCGCAGCCCAGGCGCCAGATCCCAGCGAGATACCAAAGATTGAGACTGACCACTGGCCTGGTCCCCCCTCACTTGCCGCCATAGGTA
Organism: Acomys minous; assembly: GCF_964271855.1. Taxonomy (NCBI): domain Eukaryota; kingdom Metazoa; phylum Chordata; class Mammalia; order Rodentia; family Muridae; genus Acomys; species Acomys minous. The sequence goes on from NC_140484.1 coordinate 4,089,023, forward strand.
TGCAACCAACGCAGTTAAGTCAAACAGACAAATGCCTAAGAAAGTGAAACGTGAGGTTCTTGAGAACATGCAAAGAATTGACATAAAGACGTTTAAGAAAAGTCTACAGACCAAGGGGTAGGAAAGTGAAAAGAGTGAATATGATACTAGGGTGCATGCAAAATGCTTAAAAGTTATAAAACTTAGCTCCCACGCACGGCCTCACTGTGCCCAAGGATCCAGGCCTGGTCTAAAAGTGATGGCTTCCATGCGCTGGCTCAGTTGTCTGTTGAACTGGCTCCAAGCAGCCAGCAAGCCTGTTGGTCTGGAAAACAGAGTGGATGAAGTTTCAGGGTGTCCACCCAAACATGACTTTTCCCACGTAAGGTTGTTTTAGGCCGTTTCTGGGCTGCCTTCCTCACTGTTAGCGAGCAGCCTTAATTAACACTGAGGCATTTAGACACGTCCGCCACGCCTTAATCTCCCTGCTGTGGCAAAGCCATCTGCTCCACTAAAGAAAGGCTGTGGTAGGCTCTTTGGAGTATAATGTGTGTGTGGGTTTACATCTGTCACTCCGTGATCTGTGCTCCAGTGTCACGTTGGAACCATGTCTTTCTTTGCTTTCTGCTTTCCAGTTGTTGTCTGTGTCTTTACATTGCGTCAGTATGAGCTCACTGAGGCCTGTAGAAATGGATTAGACTGAACCTTAGATGTCTACCCACACTTCTGTTGACAACCGGAAAGGCCTTCAGTGTTCCAGAAATCCTTACTCTTTCTCACCAGACTGGCTTTTGGAATAACTTTTATAGGCAATAGAAGTTAATTTTAAGGCAATTAACATAGACAGAAATAGTGGAAGAGAAATCTACTCTCGTTGTTCACAGATATTCTGCAATTGGGTTGATGGGTTGTATCTAATTTTTGCAAACTTTGGTTGGTCAGTTTTTGTTAGCACGTTGGCTTGTCTAAGCCTGAGTAAAGCCCGTCAGCCTCTGCCCGTCAGGAAGGTTCCGAGGGCTCTTTAGGTTCCTACCTCAGCTACACTGAGAGAGAGAGAGGGAAAGTCATTGGTGAGGTGGTCCTCATCACCAAACAGTCTGAAATGCTTAGAACCCTAAAGTGAGGGAAAAATTTGCTCCATTCATCAAAACAGTGAAAGGTACTGCTATTGGTAAATGTTATTTAGATTTTTTTTTTGTTAGATCAGAAAGCGTTCCAATTTCCTCTGCCAGATTAACCTAAGTGATTTAACAAAAACAGCCCCTGCCTCAGCCCCCCAGTCCTTGGCGGACCTCCACTGGAAGCCTAGCCTGGTGGGACAACTGCTGCCTTGTCCTGTCACTCCCAGCTGTGTCAGCTCTATTTGTGTTTACCTATTAGTAGCAGAATTCTTTTGTGACCGATTTCTACTGTGTAAGGAAAGGAAAACCATAGACCCAGCCTTTAAAAGAAACACAGAAAATATGCTTTTTTAATGGGTTTACTAAGGGTAGAAGAAAAAGTGGCAGATTATTTCTTTAAAAAAGTCTAAAATCAGAAAAAGAGGAAACTGCAAGTTTTAAAAGCTTGCAACGAAGGGGTGACTGTCCTGCCAGCAAACTTGTAGCAATGTGGATGAGCTTGGATTCCTTGCCAGTTAAAAACTGACCCTGGCTTGGGCTGTCGAGTTACCACAGCTGGAGGAGCCTCTCCACCTCCTACAATGAGCTCTGGCCTGGGGTTAACGCTGATGCCGTGGCAAGCCCAGGTCAAGGTAACAGGCTGGGCCCAAATCTCCCCTCAGCTACGTCAAACATGGAACTAGCCGCACATTAGATGAGCCTTGAGAAGCCAGCCCCTGGTGCCCAGCTGGTGGCGGGCATTTCCCCCGTGGTCTCGTTCCCTTCGCTATGAAAGCCCAGCTTACCAGCCGGGAAGCCAAGCAGACGGATAGACGGCTGAGGTTCTTGTATCACAGGGCCGATATGAGAAGTTGTCTTTGCTGTGGAATTAGGAACTGACATGAGACGCAGATCTAGTGGCAGAGAGGAAGACGAGGAGGAGCTTCTGAGACGCCGGCAGCTTCAAGAAGAGCAATTGATGAAGGTTTGTCCTCGCTGCTGCCCTCAGTTCCTCTTCCATTGACTCCTCTTGGTGTTGTTTTACGTAACTACCGTGTGCACACCACCAGTGGCGGCCCCAGGCCTTAAGGGCTTGCAGCCCGGCAGGCAACTGGTCAAGGTACTGAGTGAGGCAGGAGGTCTGGAGGGTCACAGAGCACAGGGAGCCCCTGACTGCGGGGTAGATGTGCAGGCAGACTGCCTGAACAGATGTAGAGGGATCCTGTAGGCCACGGTGGTGTGCACCCAGGGTAATGCAGGTCTTGCCAGAGGGACTTCCTTGGGATGACATTGATCCAAATCTTTCCTCAGGACTTGGGCAGTATATATATATATATATATATATATATATATATATATATATATATATATATATATATATATATATATATATACTATGAAAGAAAAGGCGTCAGGTGGTGTGCCACCAAGAGCTCCCCACTCTCCCTACTCCCCTTATGCATTATTGCTAATGGACCCCTTAAAATGGTGTTCTCCAAAGATGCAAGAAATGCACATGGTGCTATATACACAGGGGAGCAGGTGCAAAGAGCAGCCTGGGTCTGTGTAGTATGTGTGTAGGGCAGTGAGAAATAAGTGTAAATCAGAAGGCAGTGAGTGGGGATTCCTTCTGCGTTTTCTAAAATACGAGTGAGCACATATTCCTTTCTTAAAAATGGTTTTTAAGGCAAATAATGCAATTTCTTGTTCAAGGATGCCCAGTCCACAATCTCTCCCTCCTTTATATATATATATATATATATAAAAGTCATCAAATGCACACAGGCTGAAGCCTTCAAGGGAGGGAGAAAGAAGGAGGGCAGCCTTTATAACATGGAGCTTGCCTCAGGGAAGAGAAGCTTGGCCCCTGGAAAGGCTAGCGGGGCTCGTAGCCCAGAGCCTGCCCCACCTCTAAGGAACCACAAGCTCCCAGCAGAAAAAAAAAAACGTTTCATGACAGCAACTGCGTCATGTGTCTTTTCCTTTCCTTTTCTTCCTCCCGTCTACAGCTCAACTCAGGCCTGGGGCAGTTGATACTGAAGGAAGAGATGGAGAGGGAGAGCAGAGAAAGAGCATCCCTGCTGGCCAGTCGCTACGACTCTCCCCTGCACTCAGGTGGGTAGCAGCTCCCGCCTCCTGTGATGGGATTGTTACCCAGGAGCCAGGACCAGCTTGCGTGGTCTTCTAACCCCCTGATCTCCTTCTGAGAGAGAGTCTGTTCTCCGAGAGTATGTAATGCTACAAGTACGTAGGTCAGTAAGCAATTTCTAGAAGATCGCCCGTCCAGAGAGGCAGGGGTATTAAGCTATAGATGGGCTGCTTCCTCCTTAGCCACGCCTCCTTTCAGACTCCTGGGCCCTACGGATGAGAGTCTGTAGCTGGGCTTCTAGAAGCGCAGCCCTGACGGGCTCTACCATTATGGCACCTTATACTATTGGTTTCTGGGTCAGTTACTGCTGCTGTCTCCCTGGGACCTAAGGTATAGGCAGCCATACATCCGTAGGCTCAAGTACTTGCTTTGCATAGTTTCTTAGCTCTCATTTTTTTTTTCTCCTATAACACGGGAATAATGGTGTTCTTAGGACTGAGGACTCAAAGGCACGCCTAGCTTATAGCTGTGGCGAGGAATCATAGGGCTACCCCTGGCCTCAGCTCCGACTGGGCTGTGTGTCCCTCCGCCATCTCCCCTCCCGCCTCCCCTAGAGATGATTACGCGTCCCTTCCTGCACTTTCCCCAGGAAGGCGGTGTGTTGTGATCACTGGAACCCAATAGCATTTGAATTCTCTTCCCTGTCTTTAATTGTATGACATCCATGGCAATCTTGCTGAAGCCCTAGAAAATTCTCTTGCTGTTTTTCTCATTCAGCTTCACATGCGCCATCATCGAAAACGTCATCTCTCCCTGGCTATGGGAAGAATGGCCTTCACCGGGTAAGCCTTCCTCCAGTGGTGTGTGTGTGTGTGTGTGTGTGTGTGTGTGTGTGTGTGTGTGTGTGTGTGTGCCTTCAGAGCTGTCCGGACACGTCATCACAACAATCTGCCTTTTCATGCATTTTCATTTTTCTTCCGTTTTTATTTTTTTCATATGCATGCCTCTGTGTGTGAGAGAGAAAGAGACAGAGAGAGACCGAGAGAGAGAGAGAGAGAGAGAGAGAGAGAGAGAGAGAGAGAGAGAGAGAGAGAGAGGAGAGAGAGAAAGAACAGTGCGTGTGTGGAGATCAGATAGCAACTTGTAGGTCTCACTTCTCACAAATTAAACTCAGGTCATCAGGCGTGGACGGAACCTTTACACACTAAACATCCCACCAGCCTGACCCCCCTTCCCCCAATAATCTCTTGATATTGCTGTTTGAATACAAAGCAAACTGCCATCTTCCTAGACACTTGGTAAATCACTTTGAGTTATAAGCAGAATAAAATAATTTTTTTTAAAGAAGAAATTGACTTTAAGTGGCCTGTGTAAGCCTAAGAGACTAAAATAAGCCATAGCAGGCAACTTTTTCCTTTAAACATTCACTTGACTCATTGTCTTTATAAAGAGAGTTTGTGACAACCACCTTCCTCCACCAAGCCTAGAATAATTACAACTATGTAACTACATCTAGAAATGCATTTGGTGGTGATGAGAGGGTGTGTCTCTCTATGTAGGTCCTGCTTGTTCTGGTATGCTCTCTAACTCACAGAGACCTTCTGGGGTTAAAGGCACGTGCCATAGATGCCCCATGTATGAAAGAAATACTAGCTCTATAAAGACCTGCTGGACAACACCACGGATGCCTGCAAACACTGGGATGCCATAGCTTGAAGAATAAATAAGATAAATAACTACCTTAGGGATTTTAGCCTAGAAAGGATTCTTAGGGTCTTTTTTGTTTATTTGTTTTTGTTTTGCTTGTTTGTTTTTTTGTTTTGTTTTGTTTTTTGAGACAGGGTTTCTCTGTGTAGCCTTGGCTATCCTGGACTCCCTTTGTAGACCAGACTGGTCTCGAACTCAGGTCGATCCACCTGCCTTTGCCTCCCGAGTACTGGGATTAAAGGCGTGCGCCACCGTGCCTGCCCACCCCACTCCAACACTCCCAACTCTAAAATGACCACTGTGCTGATTCTTCAGTCATGATATTTTCCTCATTGCAGCCCGTTTCCACAGACTTCGCTCAGTACAACAGCTACGGAGACGTCAGTGGCGGAGTTCGAGGTAAGGCGCCAAGGGAAGGCTGACTGTGGCAGTGTCATTCTGGTGACCCAGGTTCAGGAGAGGCTGTGTAATCAATAACTGGCACACAGCCCATGTTCACACTCGTGTGCATCACATAGTAGGGCCACAGCTCTCTTCTGAGTTAATAGCAAACACAAAGATGTCAGTCTCCTGACAAATCAAGCATGGGAAACCAGTGTCTCTGCATTCATTCATTGCTGCCCTACGTGCTGAGCACTCCAAGGAAGGAGGCACAGCCACTGCCCTCGAAGGGCGTGTGGTGAGGAGGAGAGAGAAGCGGCATTTGAACTGATGCCTGAAGTTGAAGCAGGCATTTCCTGCCTTCAGGGAAACTGTGTGTGAACACTGATCGGAACACTGTGTGAACTGGTTAGGAGCGAGGAAAGAACATAGCTTCTTTGGGGATGTTTTGGAAGTTATGGTGAAATGCAGTGTTACTGTTGGTGATTGCGTGGTTTTCTCGTGATCATTCCCTGATGATTTTTTTTTCCTTTTTCAGACTACCAGGTATGGACAGCTTTGTGTTCCTTGAGTTGGCCACAGCAGAGCATTCATTCTCCAGCCCAACTGCTTCCTCAGTGGATTGGTTTCTGTTGGGAGGGTGAATACGGGGGTTGATGGCTGGCACTCGATAGCTGGGAGGGGCAGGCATGTCTGCTAGCCAGATGGAGGGGTCACTGCGGACCTTTCGGGCTACGCACCAGCTGAGCCAGGTATGAGAAGGCGCCTTGCTCTGGGCTCTCGTGAGTCCTGTCCAGGGTTGAAGTCTGCAGCCCCGTCAGGCTGGACGCAGATTTTCAGTTGCCATCTCCTGACACATGGCTGCCTACTACCTTTTCTTGCTTGTCCCCCCAAAAGAAATGAAACCAGGCTCTCAGCCACTGGGAAGGAGTAGCTTGCTCCAAGGCCCTTCCTTTTCATCTCGTAAGCCTGTGGGGGAGAGTGAGAAGGGGAATAAAGCCAGCCTAAGACAAAGAATGGAAAAGATGAGAGAACGTAGAAGTGTGTCCTGTAATCCCAGTACGGATGAGGCTGAAGGCTCGAGGATTCAAGGCTAGCCTGGGCTACAGAGACAGGGACACACACACACACACAGAGAGAGAGAGAGAGAGAGACAGACAGACAGACAGACAGACACACACACACACACACACACACACACACAGACAAACAGACACAGACAGAGAGAGAGAGAGACAGACACACACACACAGACAAAGAGACACAGACATAGAGAGAGAGAGACAGACACACACACCTACACATACACACACACACATAAACAGACACACACAGATAGACACACAGATAGACACACACAGAGACAGAAGGAAAATAATGGTAATAGAGCAGATGGTTTTTATGTACTGCAACCCTCTACCCGTGCAGCCTGAGTCAGGAGCTAGTCGGCAGTTATCAATCCATGGTCTTCCTCCAGCTTGATTGCATACCCACACTCTACTCAGTGAGGATTTGACCGTGAGAAAGGCACGGTGGTGACCCTGACATGATGGGGAGGAACTGAGACTCAGCTGGAGAGTCAGGGAGCTCTCAAAACCCCCCTGGGGTCCTACCCATATCATCTGCCCACCACTGAACAACCATTTCCGTTGCAGACCCTCCCAGATGGCCACATGCCAGCCATGAGAATGGATCGAGGAGTGTCCATGCCCAACATGTTGGAACCAAAGGCATGTGTGACTGTTCCTCTGCACACAACTGCATGCGTGGGGGAGGTTTGGGTTTCCTGTCTGTTTGCTGTGTTCAGAGCATCAGAGCCTCCTGGTTCCAGACTGGCACATCCCAGTGGTGACCCTGCCATTCCCATCTGTACCAAGTCCTGAGCAGACTTAACCCTTTACTACCCACAGTACTCTGCTCACAGTACCCTATGACCTAGGTGTGACCTTAACCATGAGATGGCACATGCATCTCAAGGAATGTCCAATGCTGAATGGAGTGGCTTGTCCTGCTTTGCCAGAACTTTCTTAGTGCTAGTAACAAAGGTCTTACATATGTCACTTTTGATTAGTCTTGAGCAAGCTGACGTAGCTGGTCATCTGAGCTCCAGACATGGTGAAGACACTTGTACCCTCAGAGCTCTGGAGGTAGGGCAGGCTGAATGGCCTGCATCTGAGGCCAGCTTGGTCTACATAGTGAGGTCCTGCCTGAAACAAACCAAAGGTGGTGTCTGATGATGTGATCCCTTGATACCTACAGTTGGGGTTTATTTCAATACCCAGGAACACTGTGAGCTGGGCCAGCTTTGCTGTGTGAATTCTGCATTCACAAATCTGTCATAGCTAAGAGTGATGACCTCTGTACAAAGGCATCCTGTGGCCTAACAGCATTGATTAAGAGGCAGCATGTGTGCCTGTTGCTTCAGATCTCCTCTAACTTTGACCTTCGTGTCTCATTCACAATACGTTAGTATTCTTCCATTCAGAAAAGCAGTCCCAGGCACAGTGCGATGTGAGTCGCGGCAGAGAGATGTGAGTGTATAAGCACCCGTTGCTGTTCCCTGAACACTGGAAGTTCTCTGTAGCTCTCATGTTGCTGTCTCTGTCATGGGTGTAACCGGCTTTATGTTGTGCTTAAGTGGATAATCACATCCTAGACAAGGTGTCTTTCTTTTTCAGATATTTCCATATGAAATGCTCATGGTGACCAACAAAGGGCGCAACAAAATCCTAAGAGATGTGGACAGAACCCGGCTGGAGGTAAACGAAACAAAACTTTAACCTCAATCAAAGATCCCTGCACACCACACACACACACACACACACACACACACACACACACACACCAGTGTGCCTCTAAAAAATATAAATGTATTTTTCCAGGAGAAACCTGGTGATTAGAAAACAAACAAACAGTCTTATATTGTAGGAGGAACAAAAAGCTAACTAAAATCTCGAGGATCTCCAAGGAAATGAAACCATGAGTTGGGAGAGTAGAGCCATCCAACCATTGCTGCTTTCAGTGCCCAGCATTTCCTTAGATACCTAAAGGTATAGCAACAGGAAAGACAGGGCCCATTCTCCAAGTGTGCACAGTAAAGATAGAAAACAGAAGGGGAGCTTCCACACCCAGTCAGCATCAAGGCCGGCATCGCCTGGCTTCAGAGAGGCCAGTGGCAAAGTGCATGCACTTACATCTAAAAGTACATTTACAGCTAAGTCTACAGTTAGGTCAGTGTGTAAGAGTGCCTGGTAAGATTTGTAGCGACCCTAGAGACCCAGTGTGGTGTCATCATATTTTTTTGGAAATCAGATACTGGTGTAATTGGGACTGAGCTATGGCCTGGGTATCTATCTCTATCACTCCTGAGATGGGCTGCTGCCTGGGTGGCCTAGGTACCTCCATCACTCCTGAGATGGGCTGCAGCCTGGGTACCTCCATCACTCCTGAGATGGGCTGCGGCCTGGGTACCTCCATCACTCCTGAGATGGGCTGCGGCCTGGGTATCTCCATCACTCAGGTCCGTCTCTGCCCTGGGGTTGGGCCAAGTCCCCTGAGAGAAGAGGAAGGAGCCTTCTAGGAGGTCCTGGGTACTTTTTGGCTGCTTCCACATTCCTTGTTTTGAAGGATGCACGTACCAGGGCCTCCTTAGGCATGGAAGACTCGCCTTTGTACCTTTCCATCTGTATCATCTTTAATTAAGAGGCTGATCTGCCTGCCCATCTCAGGAAGAATCAAGTCCCTTCCTAGAAGAGGCTGGGCTAGCTCAGACTGCCCTAGTGTTAACTGGGACTTGCCAGGAGGAACTGCCAATGGGAAGCAAGCATCCTTCTTGCCTGTTACTGAGCCAAGAGGAAGCTCAAGGGCTCTCCCAGGGACCACCCCGGAAGTCCCTTTCTCTTTGGCTGTTACTGTCATCCATTTTCCTCTGCATCTTCTCAACATCACAAGCACCTGGAGTGATGGCTGTCACATTCAGTACCACAAACCACCTTCCCATGCCCAATCACCAGCCCACCACCACAGTGTAATGACATTGGCAGTAGCCTGCCAGCCGTTTCCTCTGGCAGAGAGTGCTGTACCTGGCTGTGCTGAGGAAGCAAACATCAGGATAGCTGCCTCTCTCCTGGGTCTGACTTGCCCTTCAGGATGATGCTGGCATCTCTCAGGATCTGCAGAGAACAGACGACAAAGTCTGCAAGTGCAGAAAGTGATGGTGTTTGTATGTTAGCTCTGCACAACCTCCTGTGGGCTTTAAACCAGGTCAGATGCAGCTTGGGGAGGGTGCTTTTGATTTAAAATGGATTGGATTTGGGGTGCAGGAACAATGATTGTGCAAGGTTGGCTGTGTCTATAGACTAGAGAAGACATCTTAAGTTCATTGGTGTAGCCATTAAAACTAATGACTTCTCGCTTCTCTCTTCCCAGCGCCATTTAGCCCCAGAAGTATTTTGGGAAATCTTTGGGATGTCCATACAGGAATTTGACAAGTTACCTCTTTGGAGACGCAATGACCTGAAGAAGAAAGCTAAACTCTTCTAACCCCCTCAAGTCAACAACAATCAGGAAAAGGACTCTCAGTGGCGGTGGTACCTAGATCCTTCCAGAGAATTTACTCACCACCGTCTCCCGGAGCAGCAGTGAGGGCAAGTCTGATCTCAGCACCCATGAGGCACATCCCGGGCCAAGCCACACTAACACTTGCCAAGCACCAACGGGGTAGAACTTTCTATGTTCCCAAACTCAGCAGTAACGTCCACACATGACCTTTCTGTGTGACTTTGTATCCACAACAGGAGCTTCTTTCTCCTTTTTATTTTCCTTTCACTGATGTCTGACCGAGTGCCGCCTGTACTGGTGAGAGTCAGCAAGTGCCCTTAGCCACAGGGGAAGAGACTGCCTGGGAGTCCTGAAACGCAGATCTATTTATTATGTAGCACTGCGGCTGAGGGAGACTCCAGGGCCCGCATCGAGCTGGTAGCAGCAACTTTGCCTTTCCTTGACAGCCTCCCTCAGCTCTGCCTGGGCTCTGGGGGAAATGGGACATCACATGGGAGCAGATAGTTCTAAGTGCGTAGCCGCGGAGCAGCAAAAATGATTTAAATAAGCTTCTGTTCTCTTCCTGTGTGCTGGGACCTGGCTGGCCAACTGCTAGGGAAAAGGATTAAGAGAAAGAAAAAGGGGAAAGAAATGAAGGAAGCCCTCACTCCCTGAGTGCATTTTCTGCGTATAAAATATTCAGCCCTTTCTCCCTATAAGTTGACAGGAACTGACGTGTCCACCTTGGCACAGAAAGGAAAGGCCAAGGATTTCCAGATTGGTCCCATTGCTGGTGGGTGACTTTTGCCCACGAATCACATCTCTCTTAGAGAAGTAAAGTCTGGCCCCGCCACATCACACGTTCTCCTTCTCAGTGTCCCCTGCCGTGTGTCTGGCATCTGGTGGGTGAGGTCAAGCCCATGCTAGCTTTGTGTTTTCAGGGCATAGAGTAAGGCAAGGCGTGCTTCCTCTTTCAGATCTCTGCAGCTCTGAAGTAGCTGGCTTCACACAGATTTCACGTGGCCTGGTCTAAGTTTCTTTCTTGCCTAGCATAACTGACAAGCACACACGTGTGTTCACGTCTGTGTGTAACTCACCTAGGGCAGTCCTTTGAGTCTATACGTTTTGTAGTCAAGGCTTGAATGCTGACCACACTCTGCTGTGACTTTTGAAGGGGCATTCCCACAGGAGCATGTGACCCAAAGATCAAGAGTGGGGCTCTGCGGGGGGGGGGGGGGGTGCTTAGAGCCCAGCATATTCCATGAACCGTAGAGACTCATGTTGGCGTCAGAAGTCAGGTCGGGCTAGCTCAGGGCTTAGAGCGTTTCCCCCGACCCTTTCCATACTTTACAACTCTCAGTGCAAATTGGAACCCAGTTCTTCTCATTAAAATGTTTGAACAAGGCCACATCATAATGACTGGTCTGGATGAATCTCTCCGGATCTACAGGGAAGGGCCTGGGTCACATTGATTTGCCTGCCTTAGGGCTCCTGTTGGGGATTTAAGCTCCGAGTTAAAGCCAAGGGGGAAACGTCTGAATTGACCCACAGTCAGCCACGCAGCACAAAATGCACTCTTGTGAGGGGGTTAAGTATGAGAACTGGCCTGGCCCAAGTAAGTTATTACAGTTAGCAGGAGGCCTGGCCCGCTGGCCTGCGTAGACGGGTCCTGCTCCTCTTGATTGGGAGGCAGATTGCAAAAGCGCAATCCCCCTGCCGGTCTCTGGCTTCTTCCCATGTCCTCATTGTACTGCTCTCGCACTGGCAGCCTCTCAGCACAAGGCTTATGTCATCTGGTTCCTCATGTCACCTGGCAGCACGCAGTGTGGGGAGTGGGGTGCACTCAACAGTGTCTCAGTCAGCAGGGGTAGTGGCCTGGTGAGAGATTTGATTTACCGGGTTGAGAGATACCGTGTTGTTACTCACGGTCATGCAGGTGAGGGGGAGCCAAAGCATCCAGGAGACGGGGTGGTTGCTGAGATCCCGCACCTGCTCTCCATGATGTTAATGTGGCTCTGTCTTGACATAGGAAGTGGGGGACAGTCTTCCTCTTCACATTACAGAGAGCCTCAAGCACATCGGAGGACACACGCCTAGGATCTCAGTCCCTGGAGAATTGAACCTTTAAATTCTTGCAATAACAAACCCCTGCTTCCTTGACCATTTGAACTCTGTTCCCCATCTAAATCAGGAAAGAAGTTCGCATTCCGTGTTGTCCTAGTAGTTCATTTAAACTGTATCATGCAAAAAATGTATCGCTGTAAAACACCAGTAAGAGTCTTGCTGCTCTAGGGCGGAGCTGGGGTAGGGGTGAGGTGTTGGAAAGTGTCACATCAGGAGCCCCACTCCGTTCCCTTGCAGAAGATTCCAGCCAGAAGGACACACTGAGGATGAGCTGCTTCTAACTGCCAGACCCAGTGTCTGTGGCGTTAAAAAGCTCCCCATGACTGGCCTTGGCGTGCCCCGACCACAGCATTAGGGAGGGGGGGGTCTTCACTTTACCCACTCTGTCGGACCCAGGAAAATTTCAGTTGCTCACTCGAGGGAGAATTTCACTTATGGCAGACTTGGTGCGCATATTAAGGGCTATATTTTTTAGCATTTGACTTACTTGTGACTTGATATGGATCGCATGGCCTGGGAGAGGCTCCTGTGGCCACACGGTAGTCTCCGTGCGTCCTTCAGAGCTTCCCCAGGAGAGTGCGGGCTCTCGTGTCGTCTTCCTGTGCAACCTACCAGAGATGTGAAACGCCTTTGAAAACAGCTAGCTCTGCACTTACAAACTCGCACGGAGTTTGTCATGAAATATTTTTAATATGACTCCTTCAACAACTAATATGAGCTACCTGTTCTCTGAACCCTCAAAGAAAAACGGGAGCTAATGGGTACTAAGGTGCAAAAAAAAAAAAACAAAAAGGGTGGGTGGGTGGGTGGGTGGGGTGGGGATAGTTTTCTATCTGTCCTGTCCTCTCTTCTCCCCAAGTCCTGATTCTGTTGCCTCCAGCCTGAGCCTCCTCCGCTCCCTCCCGAGGCACACCCCACCTCTGCCCTTCTGTCTCCTGTCAGTCACTCCATTGTGGAGAGGCTCGGCTGGTGATGTTTCTAAAACAGACTTCTTTACTTTGAAGCAAACATCTTTTTAAAAAAAGATTAATTCACTGATGATGCTGTCAAATATATCCGCTTCTGCAAGTTTAAAAGATTTCAAATTAACCTCTTTTGAGTCTTTGTTTAAAAAAAAAAAAAGAAAGTATCTTAAGCAAACTTGGTATGGTGTGTTGCTGGAGCAGGCATTGCGCCAGGCTCTGTGCTCCAAGAACTCTGGCTCCAAAAAGATTTCTGGTAACTGCACTTTCTGTGTCCACCTCTATTTTGAGTTGCTTTTTTCCCCCTCTTTAGACAAACCAAGGATTTATATGCTTCAAAATCATTCTTTTGTGTCCCCCCCTTGAAGAACTTTCTGGAAAAAGATGGTCAGGGTTTTGGATTTGCAGTGATGCGTCTTCTGGTGGCAGTGTACAGAAAGGGGACAGCCTTCTGCTGGAGCAAGACGAACAAGCCTTCAGCGTCTGCAGGATTCCTGTTTCCGCTTTCTACCCTCACCGCAGAGGGAGACGATGGCAAGTGCACAGTGGACATCTTTCGCTTGTGTGTGCTTCATGTTGCGGCAAACTCACAAAGAAGGGGGCAGTGGCTGTTTCAGGTTGAAGCTTTCTAAACAGTGAACGTGTGCACAATAAAGTTCAACACAGCCAGCTTGTTCTCCCAGAAGCTTGATGTAATTGAATGGCAGTTATCACTAAATAAAATCCTTTTCTGTGTCTCTCCCAAGAGTGACAGTCCTGTGAATCAATCACTTCCCAGGGTGAAGGATGGGAAGAGAGACAAGCTGTATGCATCATGTTCAGAAAAGCTGTGATCATACGTACAAGTGTCTTAACTTTGGAAGGGGGGACAGTTGTTGGAGTTGATGTTTTGGGGGTGGTTCTCTGCACAGATGTGTCTGGCGGTAAATGTGCAGGGTTTCCATGAGATATAGCCTGTGCTGGTTCTCCCCTAAGTATGGTCACTGGGATCCCTGTCACCTGCTGAAAGGCCTGCCCACTCTCCCCGCCTTCCCTCCCCTTGTGGTGATGTGAAAGCAAATGTTCAGAAGGCTTTGAGAAGCTGCGTCGTGTCCCCTGTGGAATCAAGTTGGTGTGTGTCCGTGCCTGAGTGCCTGGTGCAGAGGAGGGCTCAACCCGCAGGGCCCGCCTCCCCCCTGCCCCCACCCCCACCCCCCCACCCCACCCCCCACCCCCACACCCGCCACTGAGCTCTGTGAATAAAGCTATGTGCTTCCTCCCCGAGTGCCTGCAGCATTGCTCTGTTTCTTGATCTCATTGGTCTTTTTGAAGGTTCATCCCATTTTTTAAAGTATCAGCCAGACTTGTAGGAATCAGAAAAAGGAATGAAACCAAAGATAGTTTTTTTTTTAAGTACTTAAAAAATTATTTGAATTGTATATGTGTGCACATGTGTAAGCATATATAGGAGCACTCTGTGTTAAATGCCCTGAAGCCAGAAGTTAGAAGCTGCCTGAAGTGGGTCCTAGAGAGAAAGACTTTCTGAGCCACTGTGACACTAGCCCTTGTAGTCACCCAGAACATGGTGGTGGAGAGGTGCGTCTTCCAGCCCCCCACTTTATCATCAACCTTTGTGTGAAGAAGAAAATCTAGATTTCAGTTCACTAACCTTCACTGCCGGAAGCTTGGGCTTAGGCAAGAGTTGTAAGACCTGTGTTTCAGATGTCTGCCTCTCTCGCTGTGGCTGCCCACCTGCGCAGGGGAGCCTGTCATGCTAGCATTCACCTGGCCCTCACCTGGAAGCCGCGAGGCAGGATCACCCAGGCTGGTGGCCAAGCCTCCGCTTCTAGCAGCTCCAGGGTCTATCTGCAGCTTCACCACCAGGGGGCATCTGTAGGCCTTGTCATGACCTCCTTGTGGCACTTGGCACTGGTGGCCAGCCACCTGTTGAACTTGACGCCTTCCCTGTTTTGATGAACACTCGCAGCAAAGTTCACTTCACAGAGAAAGCTGTATAGCAGGCAGTGGCTGAGGCGAGGGCCGCTTCCCTCCCCTTCCACACCCCACCTTCGACTCCTACCCGTGCCTCTCCTGGACACACCATGTGTTTCCAGTTGAGCAGTTATTGCCAATGACCAGCTCTTCAAAGAAGTGGCCAAAGGAGAGAATCTGCCACCAGGGGAGAGGAGGCCATGGCCACGGTAAAGCCACTTTCCCTGCAAAATTCCCTCGTAAATTTCCTAGAGGCTCTACCCATCTTATGAAAGACAAGGGCACGGTTCCATTTGGCGTGAGCCTATCTTGGTGGCCCCCTGCCCTACCCCAATGGTTCTTGACAGCTGATGATTGACCGTGGTGTGCAGTGTTTGGCAGTGGCCACCTTGTTCTGTTAGCTCTGCACACTTTTGCTTTGGAGTTGAACTCCAGTGAGCTCTGTGATGAATACCAGGCAGTCTGGCTTCAGGTTAGCGCAACTCTCACAGTAGCCCTATGGGGCTGCTCACTATAGTTTCATACAGGCTGGATCCCGGAGCTCAGACGCTAAGCAGTAAGTTGCAGAACTCGGCAAATCAGCTCTGTCCTCTTCAAATCCCATGTCAAGTCTGTGTCCTTAGGGCTGAGACAATATCCCACATCATACCTCAGGGCTAGTCCCATCGATATGGCCTTGCTGCGGGGCAGGGAGGTGGGGAACAGCTATGAGTGACATCGCAGAAAATTACTTTGTAATCCGTTATTTAGGCCCCACCAGCCTAATTTGCTCATCTACAGGATGCATAGAGTAGTGAGAACCCCGTCCAGATTACTGTAGCACATGCTGAGCACGTAGTGTGGGGCCCAGCACACTGGCCGATCAGGGGACCCTAGTGACACGCACAGGAGTACTTAGCCACTTGGAATTGAGAGCCACCGGCTGTTCTGAGTCTCATTGTCCTCCTCTGCATGGTTACAGTGAGCTCTGTGAAGGCGTGGTGAAGGCAGCAGTAAAGAGATGGCATTGAGTGATGAGGGAGGGTCTCTCGTAGGTGTGGATGTTGCTAAACTCTTTTCCTAGGGGAGATGTAAATAAAGTCTACCCTTCCTTCTAAGGGACCGCCGGCACACTGAGGTATGAGTTCACCAAGTTCACTCTGGGAAATCAAGGTGTTTATTAGGCTTATAGAGCAATGAGTGGATTACGGGGAAGAGCATGGGTGGCCTTGAAACAGCCACACATGAGGAAGGTCTGCACACACGTGAATGATGATTCCCCCGCGGCCGCACAGACGGACCGCCCTCGTCCCACCAACACTCTAAACTCTCTGAGAATACCCACAGCGAGGACAAACCTGCACAGGATTGGTTGGTGGGCGGGGCTGGATATTCAGGGGGTGGGTCCCAAGAATGCGCTCAGCTGTCTGTACGAACTCCTGGGGATGGTGGTGTCGGCTTGGCGGATCATCTTATATACACGGTGAGAAAGGTCTAGTTCTTTTATAAATGTTGCAAGCATTTCCTCCCTCTCCTCTATACACGGAGATTCGATCGTTAAAGCGTGCTCACAGCCCTTACCCACAGCAGCTGACATCCCGCAGCAGTTTAAGACTGAAACTCCTGCCGGGCGTGGTGGCGCAGGCCTTTAATCCCAGCACTCGGGAGGCAGAGGCAGGCGGATCGCTGTGAGTTCAAGGCCAGCCTGGTCTACAAAGTGACCAGAGTCCAGGACAGCCAAGGCTACACAGAGGAACTCTGTCTTAGAAAAACAACAACAACAACAACAACAAACCCTAAAACTCCTGGTGACCAACAGTAACAGGAGGCATTGCATAGCTGAGGGCAGTGTGAGTCCAGCTACCTGGGCCTTGAGTTCTGGCTCCACCAATTCTTGGCTGCGTAGCTAATGAAGATTTATTTGCTCAGCTCTGCTATGGCTCAATTTCCATTTCCATAAAAGAATAATAACACCTGCTTCAAGGTAGGACAGAACCTAGTGTGGTATGGAGCGAGGCCTCAGGCTTTGAGTTTGCTAGCAGGCTGGCTGCCATGTAGGCTGAGGACATACCCAGCCCTGAGCTGAATGTACGTGGTGCTCTTAGCGTGATCCTAACACTACTTCCCTTTTAGGAAAGGAAACAGACCCAGAAAGATTGTCTATGCGGTATCACTCAATGCCTGCCACGGGGCCTAGGCTTGAAGGCCAGCCTCTCTAGTCTGAATCTCTGCTTCTGTATAGCCACCCCAGGATGCCTCACTGGGCAGCAGCCGGGGCAAACTGGAGGCACCCAGAAGTGCTTCCCACCTTGGGGGTGCTGAAGAGCAGCACCATGGGAGACAGGGGTGACTTCTACAGTGGATCTTTACAGCTGTGTGGCTCCCTTCTCAGCAACCCAAGGTTGAAAAAAAGCCAATCTCTGGAGACTCCCTCAGCTCAAGAAAGCTACTAGACATGGACTCATGACGGCTAGGTCTACACTCATAAGATCTACGCAATATCAAGCCAGCTAAAAGCCCAGCATAGACAGCGAGGTGCTTACACAATCCCACCCCCATCTGAGGAGCTATTGGCAGTTGCGGGTCCTAAGAGGCCAACCATGTTCCAGTAGGCCGTCCTAAATCTGTGCACACACAGGCAATGCTAAGTGGGTTTAAGAAAAAAAAGAACACACTGCGCGTGACGTTGGGAGGGGGAAGTGGTGGGAATGGAGGTGGGGAGTCTGAGTAGGGGGGCTGGCAGTAGATATGATCGAAATACACTATTGGCATGCATGAAGTTTCTCTCACAGACTAAAGCATGTACCAGCCTACGCAGCCCCTCCTGCCCATTGCTGGACAGGGCTCCTCTCCCCTCAGCCCTCCCTGAGCCAGCCAGCCAATCTGGGTGTGGCCACCAGCCTTGTTCTGCAGGATGTGGTCCATTGTGGGTTAGGGAGTAACAGGGAAGGGTGCGGACTCCAGCTGGCAACTTTTGGGAAAGCCCAGTGTGGTTGATCAGTGACCAGAACTTCAGAGCCCAGGGTTGAGAGCCACACCCAAATTCCCTGTCTCCTCATCTAAGGCCCAGACTCTGAGGGGCTGCCCCTCTTCAGCTGCAGAACTCAGAGTGCACCAGAGCTACTCAGAGACATGAGCAAGGTGCCCGAGGACCACACTTATTTTCCCTCCCACCCCCAGCTGGATGAAAACGCTCTCCAGAATCTGCCATTGCTCTGAGCACAATAGCAGGCCCTGGAGAGGCTTTTCTGCATTTATTTGTGCTGTCCCCTGCTGCTGTACACCATCCTACCTTCCCCCTACCCCACCCCCAACCTCCTCTTAGCTCAGTTTTTCCCATCAATACAAAGAAAGCCTAGCTTGGGAACCCCTCCCCTCTAAAGTAAGGGCTGGTTCTGCTTGGGCCAGGCAGGATGTAGGGTTGTCCCTCCCGTAACATGTCAGTGGGATCTGGTGGCAACACAGAACCTCCCAGAAGCTTCTAGACCCACTCAGACCTGAGGAGCCTCAAGGGACAGAGGGTACTGGATCTTGTGATTTGATGACATCAGCAGGTAACATTTTGGAGATGTCTACAAAGTGCTGGCTGCTAAGCTGGATCCTCTTTGTGGATTACCCCTGTTAGGCTGAGAATGGTAACCCAGGGCTGAAGCATGCTCTCTGGCGTGGCAGTGGGATTCCAGCCCCTCCTATCTAGGCTGAATAGCATGTTTGTTTGTTTGTTTTTCTGTGTCTCGCTTTGTAATCATAGTTGGTTTGGATTCTGCTATGTAGTCAAAGGCCGACCTTGAACTCAGAGATTCACCTGCCTCTGCTTCCTGAGTGCTGAGATTAAAGGCACCCACAGCTCTCTGGAATCGCCACAGTATTAAGCACATGGTTTCCAAAAGCTTGGCAACAGGGTAGTGCTTTCAAAGACAAATGCCAGCAAGGTGGAGCCTGGCCATGAATAACATTTTGTTCTACACTGGGCCAAAGCTGGCACAGTTGGTTCATGTCGTTGTCCTGAAACATACTCTTCTTCTTCTTCTTCTTTTTTAAAGATTTATTTGTTTTATGTATATGAGCACACTGTCTTCATGCACACCAGAAGAGGCCATCAGATCACTTTATAGACGGTTGTGAGCCACCATGTGGTTGCTGGGAATTGAACTCAGGACCTCCGGAAGAGCATCCAGAGGTTATAACCACTGAAACATACACTTCTTAGTAAAAGTTCCATCAGATGATAATAAGATAATAAGGGTTGCTTTACGTGAGCAGGACTCAGGCAAAGGCAGAGACATGCAAGGGTAGCCGAGGGGTACTGAGTCTCAGTGGTGGAGTGCTTGACCAGCGTGTGAGAGGTCCAGGTTCAATCCCTGGGAGCTACAACATAATTACATAGGATTTAAAAGTTGTTTGCCCACTCCCCGTGAGCGTGCACTGCTAAAACCTGAAACCACTACCGGCCTGACAGGGGTGACACTGTTCTGAAGAGACACTGGTGTTCTCCCAATCTGAGGATCAGACTGCTGAAATGATGGGCACCAAGCCACTGAAGTTTCTTCCGAGAATCCCACGCTGGGAGAAAAGAAAGAAAAGAAAAGGCTGCAGCCTGGTGTGTGTGTGTGTGTGTGTGTGTGTGTGTGTGTGTGTGTGTGTGGTGTGGTGTGTGGTGTGGCAGAGCTTGCCTTGCAAAGAGAGATTGTACACAGTGTTGAAAACTTGCTGGAGAGACTGGAGCCCATAGGGTCATGAGGCAGTCGCGGGCGGGGCCACAGCGCGCCCTGGACTGCTCGCATCTACATAGTACACTTGACTCTTACTTCAGAACCCAGAGGACAGAAGGAGCACTGGATGTGTGCCTACATTGAATAAATCTCCTTTTCCTGCATTTTACTGTTTTCTGTTCTAGTTGGCTGGTTGAAGGCAATGGCCAATCTTGGCTTCTTAGACTGTGACCCCGAGCTCGGTGACAAGCCTGATGACACTTATTATTTGTCGTTTTGCTCACCTGGCTTCCACTGTAGGCAGCCTGGTACCACCGGCTTCAGTTGTCAACCACGCATGGGAGTAGGGACCGTCACTAGGAGATTTGCCTCCAACGGACTGGCCAGTGAGCCTGTCAGTAGGGCATTATCTTGACTGCTGATTGATGCAGAAGGGCCACTTTGGGTGGTGCCATACCTGGGCAAGTAGGTCTGCGCTGTCTGTACAGCAAGCTGAGCAAGTCATGGGGAGAAAGCCAACAAGCAGTGTTCCTATGACAGGCCAAGCACCCTAAACCTCTGCTAGGCTCCACCAATACTGTCACCCTAATGCATGAGGCCAGATGTCACACAGAGCCAGGAGTTCTTGTCTTTCTGAGAGGATTAGGTAGGAGGCCTGGATCTGCCTTCAGGGTAGCCAGGCTCTAGCCCTCTGGATACCCTAGGAGAGTCTGTCAGTGTATGCTCCTGTGTCAGCTCATCTGCAAGGGCTCTGGCTCCGCCTGAAAGGGAGAGGCATAGGCTAAGAGAGCCAGTGAGGGCTCAGCTGCTAAAAGGAAGAGCAACCAGCTATCTGGCATCTTCTCTGCTCCCAGCCCTGACACACTGAAAGCTGAAAGCCCATCCTGGAAATAAATACCTTTTGAAGCCAGTGTGTTTCCTTTCACTGAACACCACCATGTTTTTTGCTCTATTGCTTGCCACAGTGTAGGGCACACAGTCGCTCTAGGGAGTTAGTGACCATCACTCCCCAGCGTTTGTCTAAAGTGGAAGTAGGAATTAAGGTAACAACGCTCCTTCTGTGTGACGGTGGTTGCTTTTATGGTTGACTTTTCCATAGCTAAGCACCTGCAGCCACTTGGAACTATGTCTCTCACGAGATGAGTCCACGTGGCCTCTGTGCCTTATTTGGAACTAGGGCCTCTCTAGATGTCATTAGGGAAAGATGGACCTGAGATCTAGGTTAGGTTAGAGGCTGTGAATGTCTTAGCAGAGACAAGAAAGCACGGAGGTGGCCTCAGGGAGGCCATGTGACACCATGCAGAGCTCAGAGGTTCCCCACATGAAGGCTCACCAGGCCCACCAGAAGCTCTATAGGTCAAGAGGTTCTTCCTCCAGATCTCTGCCTGTAAGCCCCTCACCGTGCGAGTGGCCGGGCCGCACCCTCCACACTACTCCAATAGTCATAAACATAAGCTTGCCCCAGGTTCAGGCCACCCAGGAAAGCTCCGCCCCTCAAGAAGCCCGGTATAAAGCCTGCCTCCTGCGTGCCTCTTGGCTGCTCCTCACTGGAGCAGAGACTTGTTGTATAGTGTGACTTTGAGCTATTCCTTGGCTCCCAACATCCAGGATGCCTTCCCACCGCCCCCCCTCCCCCCTCCCCCCTCCCCCCCCAAACTCTAACGCTATCATGCCCAGCCCATCAATTTGTACTTCTGCCTTCTGAGCTGTGAGAGAGTAAATTCTTGTTGTTCTAGGCCACACACTTTAGGGCTCTTAGGAGGTAAAAATCACATGCAGGGGCCTGCTCTGAGATGTGGCTGATCTATGTGGTGGTTTGAATGAAAATGCTCCCATAGGCCCATGGGGCCTATTAGGAGGTGTGGCCTCACTGGAGTGGGTGTGGCTTTGTAGGAGGAAGTGTGTTATTCTGGGATGGGTGCTGAGGTTTCAGACGTTCCAGCCAGGCCTAGTAGTGCACTGTCTCTTCTTGCTGCCCGTAGATCCGGATGTAGAACTCTTGGCTACCTCTCCAGCGCCATGTCTGCCTGCGCGCCGCCAGGCTTCCTGCTATGACGATAACGGACTAAACTTCTGAACTGTAAGCCAGCCCAATGAAATGCTTTCTTTTGTAAGAGTTGCCATGGTCATGGTGTCTCTTCACAGCAACATACGTAACTAAGACAATATACCTAGTGATAATCCACTGGAGAAATCGGAGTTTTCCTTTGCCTGCAGGTATTAATTACCAATATCTTCTTAGTTAGAGGTGGGATCCCAAGTCCCGCCTCAGTGCTGGAATCCCATCTGGTTGGAGCCTGTGCAGGTCTTACGAATGCTGCCATAGTCTCTGGGCTCATATGTTTGTCTGGAAGACGCTGTTTTCCTGGAATCCTTTGTTGTCCCATCCCCTCCCCCGCCCCTTGCAATCTTTTGTGCTTCCTCTTCTGTGTAGATCCCTGAGCCTTGAGATGAGGGATGTGTTTGATGAAGTGCTTGCTCCTAAGACTCTCACTCTCTGCACTTGTACAGAGGAATATCACCCAGCAGTAAGAAGGAATGGAGGATCATGATACCATGCGTTGTGCTAAATAAGAGAAGGCTCAGTCAGAGAGACTGCCCGCTGCGTGGTCCCACTGTGATTACAATGGAAAGCTTACATATGACAGCTGTTCAGTCCTAAGAGCCTTGCGAGCCTTGCTATAGATGATGCCCTGTGCTCAGCGCTGGAGATAAAACGCTGAACAAATAGACACTGAGCACATAATCCTGTAAATATAACCAGAGCTGTATAGCTTGTGTGAACGGTTGGCTCTTGAGCATCAGCAATGCCTTCTCTGGTAAATACGCCTGTTTAAGTGGCAACTGGACTGGGTATGGCTATAGAGGGCATAGAGAAGTGGAAGAGATGACTTATGAGTTTCTGAGGCAGGAGAGGTGGCGAGACCTTCGGTGCACACTAGAGAAGGAACAGCTGTGGGTTGGTGAGATCGTGAGTTTAGTATAATATGAGCAAGAGTTAGAGTAAGGGTGAAACTACACAGGGGCCCGTTGGAAACAGACACATTTACAGTTAACATGTGCATGCGTGCCCACAGTCTTGGAACTCATCATTCCAACGTGGAAACGCCCCCAACATGAAGACGAGCTGGGTGATATGTAGCATTATAAAAATGCAAATGTGCTAATGGCATGGACGGACCTTGAAAACACTGTGCTAAGTAAAAGAAGCCAGCAGGAAAGATGACGGGATGGAACCTTTGGAATATCGTGTGATCCCACTTGTAGGACGTCTTGAGGGTACGGAATCTGCAGAGTTGGAAGATAAAGGAGACCGGTTGAGGTTAAGAGGAACTTGAAGTGACCACACTGTGTACGATCCTTCTGTTTAGGACAGCGCGCTAACGGTTAGGGCAATGGCAGCTACAAAACCGTTGTCAAGTTACACGCTCTTCGTGGGTAAGTTAGCTTACCTGGCCCAATGACGTTGCTTTCGTGTCAAGGAGAAAAAGTCCCCCATACCATAATATTCTTGGTTGTTCTATGTAAAATGTTGAAAACTAGAAGTTGCCCAAACACCCCTCAGAAAGTGAGCGGTTATGCAGAGTGTAACCTATCAGTAAGATGGCATCCAGTGCTATTCCAGATGCATCTGGTGACAATAACAATTAACTTGAAGATGCATGAACTCCTCTTTGCTGTAATGGGAGCAGTGTCCGCAGCAGGGGGGATGTGGAGGCGCTGGAGAAGAGCTGAGTCCTGGGGAGCTGGCCGAGCTGCACCTCCAGGACTCTAGCAGAAGAGGCTTGGGTGTGGCATGCTTGCTTCTCTGTAGGGGTGGTGGTGGCCAAGAAGTTTGAACAAGTGGGGTGCACGCTCCTGGCCAAGGCCAAGGGTGTCAAGTTCAGCTCTGTGAGCACAGTCCGCTCTCTAAGCTCTTTGCTCTTTCCTCTAGCTGGTTCAGCCCACCGTGTCCGCAGCTGAGCCTATGCTCAGTGACCTCATTGCCACTTGTGAGTGCTCAATGAGCAGACGGAGCTATGTGAGACGTTTCTATACTGTGGGCTAAGCCATGGTAACCTCTGATGGGAACAGTTTGCCTTCTGGTTCTTTTCAGGGGCTCATTGCTGTTGGTGCCCTTAGCTGTTTGTTCTTTCCTTGGCACAGTGTCAGGGAGCAGCTTGACCCACGACATAGAATTTGGGGGGACACTTGTGACACTCATGGTCAAGCCTGAGATCAGGGGGGCCTCCTCTTGTTCTCAGCGTTTGCTCCGAATGCATTCCAGGAGCACTGGACAGTTTACCAACGTAGTTCATATCACAGCAGATGCTCAGCCGAAGCCATGCTATGCCGAAACCTCCATGCCCTTTGTCCTGTGGAGCCACCATACATCAAGGAGATCAGTACTGCAATTTGTCACATTTTAAGGAAAATCCCTGTCCTATGTTACATGCGTGATTAATGATGGGTCTGTGATTCTAACCCAGATACTATGCCTTCACCATCTGAGGCCATATCTGAGTCAAGGCCTGAGATATGCTTGGGAAAACCTTTCTTTTGGCTTACCTGGGTTGTCTCACCTTTGCACTCCACCTGGGAGGAGCCCCACCTCCCGTAGATTCTCTGCATTGGAGGGGTGTGCACATGCATATGTGTGCATGTATGAGGAAGCCAAAGTGTCTTTCTCAGTCACTCTCCATGTTACTGCTATTTATTTTTAAAGATTTATTTATATTTATTTTGCGTGTATGAGTGTTTTGCCTGCATGTACGCAAGTGTACCATGTGCTTGCTTTGTGCCTGCAGAGGGAGTTGGTTCCTCTGAAACCGGAGTTCAAGATGGTCGTAGGCCATCAAGTGGGTGCTGGGAACCAAACCTTGGCGCTCTGCAACTGCAATTACTACTTTTAACCACCGAGCCATGTCTCTAGTCTTAGCCCCTCTATCTTGCTTGCCTTTTGAGAGAGGGTCTCTCATGGAACCTGAGGTTCCCCAACTCAGCTAGACTGGCTAGCCAGCAAGCCTCAAGGATGGTTGTGTGTCTGCCTTCCCAGGGCTGGGATGACAGGTGCGTTGCCACCGCTCTCAGCCTTCTCACATAGTCTAGAGGTGCAAACTCGGGTCCTTGTGCACACGTGGCAAGCACTTTACCCACTGAGCTATCTCCCCAGCTCCCGAGCCCACAGGTTCTAATGTGCCCACTGTGTTAGTCTCTGGGTTGTCTGAATGAGGCAGTGGTGCTGGAGTGAGGTAGGACTGGATCCCGCGGGGCTGTTCACAGAACAGCTCCACAAGCTGAGCATGCCCGTGCCTGCGCTCCCTGAGCTGTCTCAGTGACTCGCTTTACTATTTCTTTTGCTGGTCAAATGCATTACCGAAAAAAAATTGCTGTTTGTTGCTATTTGAGACTTGCTTCTTGGCTTTGAACCCCACACCCTGAACCCTTCTGCTTGGAGATTATCCACAAGAATTTACTGAAGCATACAGAAATGTGGGTCTGAGTGACAGAGCAGGATCCCGGAGCTCTCGGAGTCACTGATGGAGCAGGATCCCGGAGCTCTCAGAGTAAGCGATGGAGCAGGATCCCGGAGCTCTCGGAGTCACTGATGGAGCAGGATCCCAGAGCTCTCAGAGTCACTGATGGAGCAGGATCCCGGAGCTCGCAGAGTCACTGATGGAGCAGGATCCCGGAGCTCTCGGAGTCAGTGATGGAGCAGGGTCCCAGAGCTCTCGGAGTTAGTGATGGAACAGGATCCTGGAGCTCTCAGAGTCTGGTGTCAGACAGAGCAGGATCCCAGAGCTCTCGGAGTCAGTGATGGAGCAGGATCCCAGAGCTCTCAGAGTCAGTGATGGAGCAGGATCCCGTAGCTCATGGAGTCTGGTGTCAACAACCCTGAGCTGCAAGGCTCCTCCATGGAAGATTCCCATTTACTTTTTCTTCTTGGTTGTTTCTGCCAGAATCAAGTGTGGCTGCCAGAGGCTGTGTCCAACAGGATGTCAGGGAGCTGCTCTTCCACTCCTTTTTCTACTCCCCGTTTTCTGTTTATGAAAGAAAACCAAATATACCTGAACAAGCGCTTGGTGATGTAGTGCTGCAGAAACTCACAGGTTGGTGTGACTCCAGGTTCCAGCCTTAAAAACATTGTTCTAGAATATTCTAGCATTAAACTTACAGACATTCTAGCGTGGCCCCTGAAAATGACAAAATAATTTGCAGCCATCAGCAGAGAAAAGAAAACGGCATTTCCTTTCTGGCTAACTAGGGGAAAGGGCAGTTTATATACAGTCCGCCCCCTAAATAGCAGATCAGTCACGCCAGCTTCCCTCGGGAGCTTTCAGAAATGCAGACTCTCTGCCCCATCCCAGAGCAGCTGAATTAAGGTCTGCACTAATTCTGGGGTCCCAGATGATTCCCATAAGTGCTAACACTGAGAAGCTCGGTGTGGTGAGTTACTATCTTCTGCCTCCCCTGTAGGCTGCAAATGCCTCGCAGGGCTTCGGCAACTTGTTATTCAACAAGACTCTCCATGCTTCGCTGAACTGGGGGCAGAGGGTGACAGCTGAGAGGGGGGTTGGTGGCAGCTGGGTGACTGAATGAGGGACCCCGTGAATGCAAAGCCCTGCACCAATCAGGATTACTGCCGGTAAGAAGCTTGTACCCAGGTGACAGGGTTTCCCCTATCAAAGCAGCTGCCTTGGCCACCGTTCTAATGCTGTGAAGACACTATAACCACAGCAACCCTTATAAAAGAAAGCACGTAACTGGAGTTTGTTTGCTATCACCAAAGCAAGGAGCAGTCGGCACACAGCCAGACACACGGCTGGAGAAGTCGCTGATCGCCCAGATTAGCAGGCAGCGGGAAGAGAGAGACACTGGGCCTGGCTTGAGCTTCAGAAACCTCAAAGCCACCCCAGTGACCAACTTCCTCCAACAAGGCCACGCCTCCTGGCATTCAAACCACCCAGGGCTGTTGGTTCTTACTGTGTCAACTCCCAGGTGGAACACTTGCTTTTTTTTTTTTTTTTTTTTTTAAAGCAGTCTCAGAATTAAGGCATCTAACATGTGCTGTACTTTGGCCTGCCAACACTTCCCATGCACTCACCATGTCATCCTCACAGCAAACCAGGAGGTGGCTACCGTTTTATTTCCATTCCACTAGGGAAATAGAGAAATGTTAGGTTGTTCAAGGTCACCCAGCTAGAAGGAGACAGAAGGAAGGTTCTAATATAAACTCTCAGCCTGTGCTCCAGTGTTTCCCAGTGTTTTGTCTACCGTTGCCTCCTCTCGGTTCTTTTACATATTTTATGCTAATTATGCCTCCACAAAAATATAATGCCATATATATCATGTATGTATTTATAAACTGTAATAGTTCATTACTTTTCCTCAAGACCCCCCTTTTTCTTTCTTTCTTTTTTTTTTTTTTTTTTTTTTTTTTTTTTTTTTTGTTAAAGACAGGATGTCACTATGTAGCCCAGGTTGGCCTTGCAATCAATACCAAGTGCTGGATTACAAGCACGGACCAACATGTCCAGCACAGACCCAATTTCTGTTCTCTTTATGAAGAACCTCACCTGTCCATCCCCTCACTGCACAAATGGCCTATGGGTACATGCTCTATGGTGGGCTGTGGCCACAGTGAAGAGTCTGCTTTTGGGGTCTCTAGAAAGGCTGCCTCTAAGCAGAGCAGGGGCCTTGGAGGAGAGAAAGAGAGCCCTGGGTCTCTGCTCAGCGCCATGGCGGGGAACCACTGCTACAGAGCCCAGCCTTGGCTCTGCCACTGCTGCTCATGTGCCTCTTGAGGCGCCTTCCCACCTCTTGCATGAGTGATTGAGCTAACTCAGCACTTTTGCAGAGAATACAGGCTGAGAGTGTGAGGGCGGGCAGTGGTGAGGGCGCTGGGAAGCGCAGCTCAGAGGCCTGCTGGGAAGCTGCAAAGAAGCGCACCCTGCACTCTCCCGTCCATGCCACCCAGCTCCTCTCTGCCCCTCGAAGAGGCTCCATGGTAGGAGCATACCGGCTCACCCTTTCTCTTAGTATTTCAATAACATCTTGGTTTTGTAAGATTCGGGCCAGTTGGAAAAGCAGTGTTTTTCCATTTCCACTCCTGGAGCCATCCATGACTTTAGAGGCACAGGTGGCTTGAAATTCTACCCCATTTATGCATCTAACCACAGGAAACAGGGGTCTAAGAAAGAGTTTACCCAGGAGCCGGGAGACGCAAGGGACAGGCCCAGGCCTACATTCTCAGAGGGTGGTGCCCTGAAATCCCGGGGTGGGACACTCGGAAGCTTGGTCATGCTAAGTGGAGAAGGACTAAGGGAGCAGAGCCTGCTGGCCTGGCTTGGCATGCGGCAGCCCCATGAGGCCTGGGTGTGCCACGCTGGGCTGGCAGCCAGTACTGGGGGGGAGCCCTGCTGTGGAGAAGTGGGTGAGTCAGTGTGAGGGCTGCAGGCTTGTGGCAGAGCTGCGGGCCACCAGAAGATCCACAAACCCAACTGCTGGAGCTTCTGCAGTTTCTGTTCCCGTGGCTCCACAGCCTGTTGGGAGGAGTAGACCTAAAATGGTGGCCTTTATTTCCTACCATTAAATGAGAAATGAATCTTGACTGAGCCTGCCAGAGTATCAAAGGCCTCTTCCATCTGCCATCTCTTTAGAAGTCCTGGGAAGCTTAGAGGGAGAGGAAAGGCTGTGGACAGGGTCTGGACGGGTCAGGGCCCTGGGACCCTGCCAGCTGGGGAGGACAGTGCCCCACTTATGAGGGAACCTTCCTGACAGGAAGGCCTCTTCTCTGTTCCGTGTCTGGAGACTCCTACTAACCTGTGGGCTGCCAGGGCTGATCTGCCTGCTTTTCAGCCAGAGAGTCCCACGGGAAAAGATGATCTTAGTGATCATAGGAAAAGGACAGGGGAGGAGCAGGAGGGTGGCCACAGTGGCGGCAACACAGAGGACGCGAATCCAGGCCGGAACCCTTGAACGGGCTCTACATAGCTTCTGGGTTCTTGCACTCTTAAGGCCGGGTCTCGCAGCAGGTGGATCTGTCATTGGTCCCAGGCTTGCAAACAGCTCTGGAACTTCTCAGAGTGTGGAAATCACAGCACACACTGGGAAGCCAGGAGCATGGAGGTGGGTGGAGCAAGTGCTGGGCAACAGCAGAGGGACACAGACAGAAAAGCCTCTGTCCACTCAGAGGACCTCTGACTTGGGTGGGCCGAGTCCCCAGGAATTTGTCCTCTCCCCTCCCCAGCTGGTGTCTGGGGAGTCAGTGCCTGACTGAGAGTTCGAGACGTCCATTGACTGTATGGAGTAGCTGTGTGCTGGGTGTGTGGCCCCGAGAGAAAAAGTGAGCGGTGGGTCAGTTTTGATCTCTTCTGAGTCGTGCGAGCGGCCTCTCAGGATCTGAAGCTCAGAATAATTTACCAAAGCCTGTCTGGAGCTTCTTAGCGGAGTGGGAGCAGATGGGGGAAGCTAACCTAGCAACCAGAGGGCGGCTGCAGCTGTGTGCATGCAGCCAGGATAGGAAACCTTGCCATTCAGCTTTGGGCAGTATGTGTGTGCAGTGTGTGTGTGTGTGCAGTGTGTGTGTGTGCATGTATGTGGGCAGTGTGTGTGTGCATATATGTGTGCAGTGTGTGTGTGTGAAGTGTGTGTGCAGTGTGTATGTATGCTCGTGCGTGTAGGTGGGTAGTATGTGTGTATGTGTGTGTGCAGTATGTGTGTGTGCAGTGTGTGTATGTGTGCATGCCTGCATGTGCATGGGATGTGTGTACATGTGTGTGCAGTGTGTGTTTACACTGTGCGTATGTATGTGGGCAGAGTGTATGTATGGGTTGTGTGTGCGCGCACATGCCTGCGTGTGTGCATGCTGTGTGTGTGTGTGTGTGTGTGTGTGTGTGTGTATATGTGGTGAGAGCAAAACACTCTACTACAGAGCTCTGGGCTGTGATCCCTGGACCCATATAATAGCCAGAGCAAGTCCACTCATTCCTGGAGTTGTGTCCTCTGTGAGCAATGTGAGGTGGGAGCAGATGCGCTCGTCAACGACCTCCCCAGGCCGACACCAGTAGCTCTTTGATGCCTCCCTGCTTAGGTCTGTGGCTTTGTTTTCCTCGTGCAGAGGCCTCATTACATAAATGAAGTCATTACTAGAATAAAGGTAGTTTTCTGAGCTCAAGATTTTTAGAGGCACAGCTGGAAGCCGCACGCTCACCCCAGTTTCTCGGTCTGCAATCCTCACCTCTGGAGGTGACATCACTGTGAGGTCCACAGGCTGGCACTAACCTGGTCTTTCTTTTCTCATTAAGTCAGCAGTCACAGAAGCAAACTCACAGGATGCTGGGAGCGCTTCCTCCAGCCTCCCCTGGTCCGTCCCCCTTTCTCTACTCTCCCTTTCAGCCTTTGCTGTTGTCTGTGAAGGAAATACTTATTTGTTTATTGTAGAATGCTTTAGGCACGTGGTCTGAGAAGTGCCACCTGTTAAGTGTCTACCACTCACCCGTTACCTCAGACTCAGGCCTCAGTTTCTTCAAATGTCACACTGTAAGATGTGGACTTGCCCCGTGTTCTTTACGGTCTAAGATGAAGAATGCTGCTTTTTCAACCACCCAGATTCTAGAAATGGTCATCTTATGCCAAATTAACTGCAGGGTCTAACTAATGGCATCTGTGAGCTGTGGGTCAGTGCGCATGGAGGTCAGAGGCTAACCTGGGCTGTCGGTGCTAGCCTTCCACCTTGTCTGAGACAGGCTCTCTTTGTTGTTCATGCTGCCTGTGCCACATGTCTGGCCTTCCAGCTTCTCTCCTGCCGTGCTGCCAATCTCACTGAAGACGTGTGCTCCTGAGCCTCCATTTATGTGGGTTCTGGGGCTTTGAGTGCAGGACCTCAGGTTTGAGCACACACTGAACACCTCCACAGACTAATGAAAAAAATTTTTTTAAATTATTCATTCTCCTAAGTCTTGGTTCAAATGCCACATCCTCCAAAAAGCCTTTACACCTATCCCACTCAGTGCCCTGCCAGACTTGGTACCTTCCTGTCTCACTCAACTGAACCAGCAAAGACATTTCGTGGGTGTTATTTTTCCTACTATGGGGGCGGGAACTCTAAATATTCATTCATTTATTCATTGTTTCGGGTTGTTTATGAACTGCCACCCCAAGTCCAGCACTCATGCTGACGGCCTGGGCCCAGCTGGTGCAACTAGTCACTGCTAGGTAATGGGATCAGGAAGGGCCTGGCTTAGTGAACTAACGCCCCCCACCCCGCCCCATCACAAAGGGTGGCATTTTGGGGAAATGGTGGAAGGGAGGAGGCCGGGCCTCCTTGGAGGAAGTAGATCCAACTGCCCCAAACACATTGTGTTTCTCTGCTTCCCAGGTGCAGCACGGCCAGTGGCTCTGTCCCAGCGTGGCCAGTGGCTCTGTCCCAGCACGGCAGCCAGTGGCTCTGTCCCAGCACGGCAGCCAGTGGCTCTGTCCCAGCACGGCAGCCAGTGGCCCTGTCCCAGCACGGCAGCCAGTGGCCCTGTCCCAGCACGGCCAGTGGCTCTGTCCCAGCACGGCAGCCAGTGGCCCTGTCCCAGCACGGCCAGTGGCTCTGTCCCAGCGCGGCCTGGTGGCTCTGTCCCAGCGCGGCCTGGTGGCTCTGTCCCAGCGTGGCCGGTGGCTCTGTCCCACATGGCAGCCAGTGGCTCTGTCCCAGCGTGGCCGGTGGCTCTGTCCCAGCATGGCAGCCAATGGCTCTGTCCCAGCGCGGCCAGTGGCTCTGTCCCACATGGCAGCCAGTGGCTCTGTCCCAGAGTGGACAGTGGCTCTGTCCCAGCATGGCAGCCAGTGGCCCTGTCCCAGAGTGGACAGTGGCTCTGTCCCACATGGCAGCCAGTGGCTCTGTCCCAGCGTGGCCAGTGGCTCTGTCCCACATGGCAGCCAATGGCTCTGTCCCAGCGCGGCCAGTGGCTCTGTCCCAGCATGGCAGCCAGTGGCCCTGTCCCAGAGTGGACAGTGGCTCTGTCCCAGCGTGGCCGGTGGCTCTGTCCCAGCACGGCCAGTGGCTCTGTCCCAGCGCGGCCTGGTGGCTCTGTCCCAGCGTGGCCGGTGGCTCTGTCCCACATGGCAGCCAGTGGCTCTGTCCCACATGGCAGCCAGTGGCTCTGTCCCAGCATGGCAGCCAGTGGCCCTGTCCCAGAGTGGACAGTGGCTCTGTCCCAGCGTGGCCGGTGGCTCTGTCCCAGCATGGCAGCCAATGGCTCTGTCCCAGCGCGGCCAGTGGCTCTGTCCCAGCATGGCAGCCAGTGGCTCTGTCCCAGAGTGGACAGTGGCTCTGTCCCAGTGCGGCCTTCAGAGCTGATGCTTCTTCATTGAAGGCCCAGAAACAATGGAACCAGCCAAATGGGCTGTCATCTCTGAAACCCTCAGTCAAAGACATCTTCCCTGCTTTTAAATGGGTTCCCTGAGTATTTGTCACAGCTATGGAGAACCAGCACCTCATTTAATAGTGTGAATGGAATATGTGCTGAGAGCCGTGTTCTTTCAACACAGCAGCCGGGAGGGCCTTCCGGAGAGACGGCTCAGTGGTTAAAAGTGCCTGCTGTTTGCTCCTAGCATGATGTCAAGGGCTCTACAACAGCCTGTAACTCAGCTTCAGGGGATCCGAACCTTCTGGCCTGCGATGGCACCTACATAGACATGAGCGTGTACATAAATGAACAAATAAAATATACTTTTTAAATGTGGGGAGAGTTTACAGTGAGTGGGGTCAGCCGGCTTGGAAGGACCATGGAGGAGGACTGAGGAATGGTGAGGTTGGAAGAGCAGGGACTTGGGGCTTTTAAGGTCTTTATTTTAATCTTTAAAATTTTTATCCGTATGAGTGCTTTGCCTGCGTGTATGTCTGTGTGCCACGTGCATGCCTGGTATCTGCAAAAGCCAGAAGGGGGCATCAGATCCCCTGGAGCTGGGGTTACAGATGGTTGGGAGCTGCAGAGTGCATGCTGGGAATTGAACCTGGCACTCTGGAGGAGCAGCCAGTGCTCCTAATTGGGGGCCTTCTCTCCAGCTCCCAGTGGGGTGGCTCTGAGCTGCTGGGAAAGAACAAGTAGAGCGAAGTTGTGAACTGCAGCCTGGGGGAGCACTACTGCAGAAGCCGTGCCTTGGTGTGACTGCCTGGCCCCTGCCTGCCTCTGTGCATGGCCAAGTTACCTGCTGCCTACATTGACAAGAGAGAGGAAGTGATGTGTGCCTCCTGGGTTGTTGTGCGCATATCCAGGATATGGTTTGTAAAGCCACACCTTTTGCTGGATCCCCCCTGAGTCCCTCAGGTGGAGAAGCACCTTTGTATGGTGTTGTAGCACTTGGGAGGCAGATGCAGGAGATCAGGCGTTAAGGCTACGTAGTAAGTGCGTGGCTAGCCTGGTTACATGAGACTGGCTCAAACGCAGGGCAGCCGAACAGCATCTTTGCTGCTAATGTTTGCTTAGTACTCCTTTACTTGTTTCAGTTTTTAACAGTTTTATTTTTCTCTAGTCAACCAGGATCTGACAATATTAGATGGAAAATTCCAGAAATACGTGATTCATAGGTTCAAGAAATCATGCCACTCTGAGCTGCACGATGAGTCCTTACAGTCAGACTGTATCCCAGTCAGATCTGTACTGCCCTCTTTTTCCAGTGTGTCCACACAGTATTTGCTACTCTCCAGGGCTGCCTTGGTTGGCACACCGGACATCAGTGGTGCTTGATACAGCAGGGTTCAGCACAATTCTTGGTTTCAGGCATCTGATGGAAACCCGGTGACTTTTCGTTTGTCGGAGTTGCAAAGTTGCCAAGGGCAGAGGTTAAGCGGCACCTAGGTGAGGACAAGGAGGGCTGCCTGACATTCCTGTTGGTGGTTCTGCCATTTCAGCTTTCTTCTGGAACAGGGTTGAGAGCTCCAGTTTTAGATCGACTTGGACACTATTCCTATGTGTGTGTGTGTGTGTGTGTGTGTGTGTGTGTGTGTGTGTGTGTATGTGTGTGTAAAGGATTCGGGGGAGTAATACTGGTTTAGAGACAAGGAGAGGTCATGGACCTTGGCAAGACATGGGGGAGGCTTGCTGGCTTGGAAGAGGGTGCCATACTTTCTTGTTAGGCAGAAAGAGAAGGTATCAGAGGATTTTCTGGGGACAGCGCTTGTCCAGTTAATGTCACAGGAAAGCCTAACTAAAGGGTCTGACGGGGACAGGAGTTGGAATCAGGAAGCCTGGGTTTTGCTTGGTTTGTGTCCTAGCTCTGTAAGACTCTGGGCAAGCCTCCCTACCTCTTTGCTCTGTCGTTTGTAGAGTGGAGACCTTTAGCCTTAGGGATATCAGCCAGTGCCAGCCCTTCTTCAGACTCCAGTGAGAAGGTTAGCTCAAACAGGCCTTGCTGCGTGGGGTGTGGACCTGCCCACCCGACTTCAGCAGGCTAGGCTGAAACCTGGCCAAGAGTGACCAGCAACCACAAACTTGAGGAGGTTTCTTTCCCAATGGCAAGCATTTCAGAGAAAACCCAGGGCTCTGCTGAGAACGGTCTGGAACCACCACAGAACAGAGGTGTGTGCCATGCTGGGCATTTGCAAGAGGAAGAAAGGAAAGGGAGGGAGGAATGGAGGGAGGGAGGGAGGGAGGGAGGGAGGGAGGGAGGGAAGGAGGGAGGTAGTAGGAGAACAGCAAAAGTCAGAAACAAGCTATGCTTGGCCCTGTTCAAGGCCCGCCGTGCAGGAGGCCAGTGGAACACTATTTCCTGCCCTTGCCACCCACTCCGTGTGTGTGTGTGTGTGTGTGTGTGTGTGTGTGTGTGTGTGTGTGTGTGTGTACACTTGCATGTGTGTTCATGTGCATGTAGCATGTGGGGGACTCTGATTTACACACACACACACACACACACACACACACACACACACACACACACACTTGGAAGCAGGCAGCCATGGGGTCCCTCCCTGTGCTGTGACTTTCAAGCTGTGTGACTAGCCATGTGGCTGTCCCCTACCCCTCTAAGCTTGTTTCTTTTACTACAGGAGAGAGACAGTGACCTGCTACTACAGGGTGAGTGAGCAAACTCAAAGGCTGAGGCTTTGCAGGCCCGAGCAAGGCTCTTGGCTGGTGAGGAGGGCTCTGTCCATGTGAGCAGCTGCTGTAACTAGGAAAAGCATTTGTGCAGATTGCTGGGAAGAAGGTCTCCAGGCACCAGCGCTGACTCCACTGCTCCAAGGAAGCATGAAGAAGTCTCTCAGAAAACAACAACCTTCCATAAGTGTTTCTTCCAGGAAGTTGGGAAATTTGTCAAGAAACCAAGCATCTGGCACATTGTATGTTTTTAAAAGTGAAAACCCAAAGGTTTAAAAGAAAACGTGGATCTTTTGGGAGGATATAGGAGTTTGGAAGGATTGAAGAGACAGTATCAAAAGAGAAGGATGAAAATGTGTCTGTGAAAGAAAGAAAGAAAGAAAGAAAGAAAGAAAGAAAGAAAGAAAGAAAGAAAATGTGTCTGTTGATGATGAGGTAATGCAGAGTAGAGATGGCACCTCAGGACAGGTGCCATCTTTTCTGGAAGTCCAAGCTTGCTGTGGAGGCTCCAGACACTGTAGCCATCCCAAGGAAAGCCTAGGTTACAGGCGCCCCTAAAACCAGGGATCATGGAGCAGGTTGCACGTAGATGCTTTCCTGAGCCCCAAAGTGCGCGCGATTCACAGGTGCCAGGCAGACGGAGGTGGACTGAGAGCTGGCGTGGGGCTAGGGCTTGGCTTCTGCACTCAAGTGGCGCAGCCTGGAGGGCCCAGGACATAGGCGCATTGGCTTGACAAGTCGAGCAGGGGGCGCTCTAGGCCCGTCTCCACCTCCCCGCTGGCCCTCAGTCTCCTCCTCCCGGCATTGGGCTCGCAGTCCCGGCCCTTGAGAAAACAGATCTAGGTGGAGAGCTACGGGAGCTCTCTGGTCCCGGAGTCTCCCCCAGGCTTTGAGAACGTCCCAGACTCTCTCCTTCGCGCCGCCGCCCTCGGGCCGACTTGGAGGAAGCGATCTGTGGCCGGGGCTGGGAGCCCAGTGAAGTGCTTGGTGCGTGAAACCGCGAGCGCTGACTCTCCGGATCTGCTGCGGAGGTCTCCGGCCGGATCGAGGACCGCTCGCCCGGGTGGAGACCAGTTCGGAGGGCTAGGGGCGCGGCGGCCACTCCGGGAGGTCGGGCGGCCAGCGTGACCTCACTGGGAGGGGCCAGCTCGCCGCAGGGGCTCGGAGCCCAAGCTGAGAGCTCTGCGTGGAGCCGACAGCAGCGCCGACAGCGCACGCCGTGCTCAGGATGGAGCGCTACAAAGGTGAGGGCTCAGGGCGCACCTACTTGCCCCGGGGGAGGACCCGGCTTGTCGCCTGGACCCAGGTGACTAGAACTGGCTGCCTACGCCCAAGGGTCCGCAGCCGGAGAGGCTGAGACCAAGGCGCCATGGACTGGGTGGTGGGTCGTAGGCTTAGGGTGGGACCGTCACTCTTTGATATTCCTGGGCCCCTGGGGGTCAAAGTGAGGCTTCTCACCTGTTGGAGAACCGAGGGTGTGTCCAGAGACATCCCGTCGCCTCCAGTTTCCCTCGGGGGGAGGGTGGGGAGGGCAGGGGGACGATGTCTACAGTCGAAGGGGTTCCAGTAAAGTTTCATCTGCTGCACGGGGTTAAAGGGGGGAGTTGTAAGGTCCTTTGGATGGATGCCGCTTTGCTGAGGGGTTTCTTTCAGATTCCTGGAAAAGACTTGTTCAGTGGTAAGGGAATCTCCTAATGTGGTGGGGTGACTTGCTATTCTGTTCTTGAATAGGTTAGGCTCTCCACCAGTTGGTGACGGTGCCTCACCGTGCCTTCTGAGGACCCCGCACCCCCAAGCTGCGTTGGGGTGTGGGTTGGGAGCCCAGTGAGCTACTCAGCAGGTGGCGCGCCTGTAGGCGTCCTGGCAGCTGAGGGATTTGGCGCTGGGCAGGGATCTTGGCCAAACCCTGGTGGGCGGGCCGGCCCGGATATGCCCGAAGGGTTTTGGAGCCCCGGGGCTGGAGTCCAGAAACCTCGGATAGTAGGTCCTTTGAAAGAGGGGTTCAAGGTGCTGCCCCTGAAGCGGATATTTCGGTGCGCACCCACATGCCTTCCCCTGGGAAAAGCCTCTTGCATTCACTTCTTTTCGGGGCGGGGGTTGCCTAGACTAAACGTCCAAGAGGAAATTCAGCTTCTGTTTTTATTTTCTTCTGGGAGGGGATATAAGGCGAACGCTCAGATTCCCAAGGAATCTCGCCCTCCCTCCCTCTGAGGTTGCTTATGTGTGGAATTCACATGAGGGACCTGTGCCGACAGGCTTTAGTCCCTAAACTCATAATGTATTTTGCCTTTTGCGTTTTCTCTACTGGTTCATTAGTGAGTAGTGAGGCGAAAGGGCAAGATTCACCTGTCAATGGTTAAGGCACTTAGGTCAGTGGGGTGGGGGATGGGCGCCACGGAAATCACTTCTCAAAGTTCGGTTGTTTCAGTGACTTCTCACTGGAGCCTCACCCTCATGTCTAACCCGGTGATCTTATCTGAGTTCTTATGGAATCTGGTCGGTTTTGTGTGGGAAAAGCTGAAGTTGCCCTCATGCTGTTTCCAACACTGGAGGCCACAGCACCTCTTCGGATAAAATGACAAGTGCTGCTCCATGCTAGGCCTCCTCCTTAGGGAGGAGACCTTGAGGGGGCGTGGACTGATGCCTTGGGTGTCTCCTCTTGGAGAAATACCCGACTTCCAAGGTTCCCTCAGCTCCAGGGATTGTGAATCTGAAGCAGATGTTGGCCCCAAATTGAGGATCCAAGTTGCATCAAAATGGTTCAAGTTAGTGAAAAGGCAACAGGTGGGCGGCTGTGCACCCCCACCACACCCCTCCCCGGTTGCTGCCCAGGTTGTTGTGTAGTTTCTGAATTGGCCCTTGACAGGATAAATCTGCGTAGTTTATCTTTTTCTCCCTCCACCAGGATTGGTTAGGGGCTTCCAGCAAACTGAAGGGAGCTTGGTTTGAGGTCAGGTCAGGTTTATGTTTGGGGAACCGATGTGTGTGTTAGCCATCCGTGAGTGGATAGACTTGAGAATTACCTGGATTGCAAAAGAGAATCCAAGTAGCCTTCTTCAGTTCGCCTCTGGGGAAACGTGACTTCACATCCTACTGATGTCATGCTGCTATGAGCTGCTAAGTTTTCTGGGAGGGATGGGGCACTCTTCCTCCCCCAGGCAAGGGAGTTTCAGGCTCTGTTCTCAGGAAAAGCAGATGAGTTGTGCTTTGGGAACTCGATTAATGGGAACTCCTGTCTGTGATAAACCAAGAATCTGGTTGGAGCCAGGGCTTGGCAGAGCCTGGGGCCTTTACACTCTTTGTAAAGTTTTGGCATACAACTCACTGTTAGAGAACTTGCCTGTGTACAAGACCCAGGGCTTGATCTTCAGCACACACACACTCATGCACACCCACATCCACACACACACACACACACACACACACACACACACACACACCAACATTTTAAAGATAAGACTGAATAGTTGCAGAAGAAGGTAGGTATAGTGGTTTAAACGAGAAAGTTAAATAGAAAAACAAGATTTATCTGGGCTCTTGGAACTTAAGTAAACTGACCAGAGGGGGGAAAAAAACTAATGGCACCTGACAATTTTTTTTTTACTTAAAATACTTTCATATTCCCAATTTTAAGCCCTCTTTCCCATATAGGGAGAATTGCTCATTGTTGTCTTCAGAGTCCAGAAGTGTTCTCTCTCGTTTGAAAGGCTTAAAGGAAAGCTGTCATGGCAGGACAAACAATGTTCCCCATGTCCACAGCCTAACTGTTATCGACTGTGCACCCTCTGCACAATAGCCTGTGTTTTTAGGCTCTGGGCTAAGTGTTTTAAGGCAGCTGAAGGATGGCTGAAACATCTAATACTAAAAATCTTCCAGAGTTTTCTTCCAGTCCTTTCTAACCCTTTGCTAGATCACCATGGCTTCCTCAAGCAAAAACAAAGGCCTGTGGGAGCTTGGGAGGGTCCCTTCCCGGAGGGGCGGAGCTTTTCAGAAAGTTGCCCTAAGAGCTGGTGAAGCCCCTGTACCTTGCGTGAGAGTCTCCTTGGCGTAGCATAAGGAGTAAGGCCCCTACAAGAGTCCGGGACTCCGCGCCAAGTCCTACAGGGTGCCTTGAAAAGATTCCCATCCTTGGATGTTTATATATTTATGACTCTCCTAAGAGCATCCTGCATCACTGTGCGCGAGCCCATTGGCTGACCTCAGCCCGTGCAGTCAAGGATCCTGCTTGCTATTGCTCTCCCAGCTGGCGAGTGGGTCCAGGGCCAAGTGTGACTGACCTACTGTATCTGTGGACTTGGAGCATCATGCCGCAGCTTCCTGGAGTTGCATCACACTTGAATCCTAACTGGCCTGGCTGGAAGATGCAGACTTCATTTTAGGTGGGAGAAACGGGCTGTAGGCGTAGCTCCTTCTCCTATAGCCTCTGCCTTTCAGTCTGGTCACCACTTCCTTGGGTGGCTTTATGACACAGGAAGAGGAGGGGAGGTGCTAATTACTGTCCAGAGAGCAACATGGTCAGAGCTTGTTGGGCAATCTTGAGAGCTATGGTCAGGAAAGGTCTGAAAAAAAAAAATAATTAGGGGAAATGAAGCGGATAGATAATTTATAGTACCCTTTAAGGGATTATGTTTCTCCATGTCTAAGAGCTCAGCTTTTTCCTTGTTGGTATTTGACCCTCAAGCAGTGGTCCGTGTGTCTGTGTGTGTGTGTGTGTGTGTGTGTGTGTGTGTGTGTGTGTTGGGAAGATATGGATGTTTAGGCCCCACCAGACATACTGATGTAAAAGTCTAGAGTAACAGGCTGGGAACTGCAGTTTTCAAAGGTCTTCAGGTGACTCTAATGTGCTCCAAAGCTGAGCATTACATTTACTCTAAAAAGGTATAAAACATCAAAATATAAAAAAATAGAGGAGTGGTCCAGGGAGGTGGTTCAGGTGGTAAATCCTTGCCATGCAAACATGAGGACCTGGGTTCATAGCCCCAGCACTCACCTAACAAGCCAGATATGGCAGTGTGTGCTGGCCAGCCAGCGTGGCTCAGTTGGCAAGTTCCAAGTCCCCACGAGACCAGCTTCTAATTTCCAAAAACAGAAGGTAGAGAGCAATTGAGGAAGGTTTCCCAGCAGCCTTTGGCCTACACACGCGCACACACATACACACGGACACACAGAACACACACACACACACACACACACACACACACACATATATGGAGAGAGAGAGAGAAAGAGAGAGAGAGAGAGAGAGAGAGAGAGAAAGAGAGAGAGAGAGAACACCTCTGGCTACAGAAAGCAAGCTGGAATTCAGTACCCATCCTCAACGTGAAAAAAACGCAAGCAAGTACAGAGAGAAGAATGAGCACGCCCCCTCGCTGTCCCACTGTCTCTTCTGATAGCTGCAGGAGCCTGAGGTGATTCACCTTTAGGCTTTGAACTGGCATGGAGACACTCTTCAAAACAGTGTCAAAATCTCCATGC
Organism: Acomys minous; assembly: GCF_964271855.1. NCBI lineage: Eukaryota > Metazoa > Chordata > Mammalia > Rodentia > Muridae > Acomys > Acomys minous. Next base: position 4,129,106 of record NC_140484.1, read on the forward strand.
TTTGCCCCAAGCTCTGAGTTTGCTCCTTGGGATTGACTCTGAGCACTACTGCCTTTGAAGCTCTTTGTGTGGGAGTCTGGCAGTGAAAAGGTTCAAAACAGAAAAAACAAAAACAAAAACAAAAAAAACAGGAGAGGTCGTGTTGGTGCTGAAAAGCCAGGAGCCAGGAGTTCTGGGCCCTTCCCAACTCCTGGAGGGGCAGAATCCCTGGGAACTGGCCTGCTTCCAGGACACTTAAAGGGCCAGCATGGGCCAAGGAGCTTCAAAGCTGAGAAAGCTGTGCGGGTCTTCCTCCAGACCCCTTTAATGACAGGAAATGCTCCTCAGAAGGCATCTGTCCTTCAGGGGAGGGAGGCTCCTCTGGAGCTAGGGAGAAGGCCACTGTTGCCGCCACCAGAGAAGAAAGAGTGATGACAGAGGGGAGAGCACAGAAGCCCAGAAACCCAGTGACCTGCATGTTGAGCTTCCTTGGACAGGCCTCAGTTTCCCCACCTGGAAAACAGCTGTCATGTGTCCCTCATGTGGCCTCTCAGCCTGGCTCACTGCTCTGTGGCCACTGAGAAAGCTTTAAGGGGGAGGGTGCTGAGTGGAGCGAGGGGGGATGGGCCCGCCAGCAAAGGTCAGTTCAGGATTGTGATTCTTATAAATAAGACCGATTTCCTGTGCAGAGAAGGGGAGCTGCAGAGTTGCTGGGAAAGAGAATGCTACCAAGTATGGAAGGAATTCATTTTTGAAGGACTTGAATGTCACTATGTCTCAAAAGATTGTTAGGGCCAGTGCCAGGGTCTGAAATAGGAGACGAGTCCATTCCATTTGAGAGGCAACTGAGTCCACAGAGGGTGTGCTGCAGTCCGCACAGGGTCAGCAACAACGGGATGTGGAGAGCCGAGGTTTTTAAAAGACTTCCTCATAGAAGAGTTAGCTAGAAAAGGGTCCTGAAAATAATGTCCTAGTCATCCCAGTGTCTTTATGCCAGGAAGGGGTTAAGCTACTGTGTCACTCATGTCTAGGACTCACAAAGCTTCTCAGTCTTCTTATGAGTTTAGGCCTCATCAATACATGGCCAGGGATAGAGCCACAACTTGGTCTTATAATGATATGCAGATCTATTTTTCCCTGCTAGGCTACACTCTGTCAAGACAGGGCTTTGTCTCTGCCTTCAGAGTGAGCATGCCCAGCCCTTGGCCCATCACCAGGCACACACTAAGGACAAACAAGTGGACCCATGAGTGTCATATACAGAGCACACACTGCCTTGTGGCCTGCTTCCCAACAGCAGACCTGGTTCACAAAAGGAAAGGAAGCAAAGTCTTTGAGCCAAGTTCTGGAAGCGGGCAGGGAAGCTCCCTGGCCGCCCCCACCTGCAGCGACTTGAGCCCTTTCTCTGTCTGTTGCAGCACGGGGGTGTTGCTGTCTGGTGGTGCAGAGAAGAGTCCTGCAGGTCTCTGCTTGTGAGTATGAGCCTGCCTGTGCCCTCTGCAGCAGCTCACCTGGCCTCTAGGCTCCCAGGGATGCACACGTGGCTCAGCCCATGCCATCATGGAGAGCTGGGGTCATACCATGGAGCCAGGCTCTGGCCTGGCCACACAGGCGGGAGCTTCTAATCTGCCTTTTGCCACTAACATGCTGTGCGACCTTGGGCAAGTCGATTAACCTCTCTGGGCCTTGTTTCTGTATGAGTAAACTACTGATTACTAACCCACTCCCAGGCAGCCTGGTGGAATAAATCCAGGAACCATTGGTAAATATTTTGCAGAGGGTGAGATTGTGTTTGGTCAGGGGAACAGATGTCACCATGTCTGTGATGAGGTTCTGCCCTTGAGGTATATGTGTGCGTCCTCAGTTAACTTAGGTTCCAGCTGTGTGCATCCTTCATAAAGTTTTGGTGGTGTGTAGTGTTAGAAGCACTCAGGCAAAGTGCTTGCTTCCCAGGGCACCATCTGTGTCTTCTATGCCAGCTGGACAGACAGACAGGATTCTGTCATCTCAGCCTTGTACCCTGCTCCTGCCTGCTTGTCTCTGATGACCCCGTAAGTTTATGCAGGAGAGACCTATAAATCCCAGCAGGAGCTTTGAGCTATCCGCGGATGTTCTGTCGGTTGGTTCTCGTTTTCTCTTCACTTAATCTCCAAAGCAACTAAGCTCAAACTCTGACAAATGGAAGCTGTGGAGAATAATGCACAGACATGCAGGAAGAGCCGTCCTAGCCATGCACACCTTACTCCTGACAGAGGCAGGTCGCCTGAGGTCAGAGGTCTCTTTGGGACCTAAGTGAGGGTGAAACAACAGAAGCTCAGATTCCCTCTGTTCTTTAAGGCCTCTAAGAGGCTCCAGGGCAGTTTGTGGAGGGACCTGAGCTCGCTTGGACTGCAGAGAAGCCTTCTGCTCAGGATTAAACCAAGGAAATAAAGCCAGCTGTTAGCTAGAGCACTCAGCTGTGCCACAGAAGAATCCATGGGACGATGCGGCAGTCTACACTCAGAAGTGGCTTTCCCGAGTCAAGCAACCAGCCATTCTGGTTTGCCTGGAATTTCTTGGTCTTGCCACCTGGAATCCCGTCTCCCAGGAAACCCCTTAGCCCTGGGAAAACTGAGGTGGGGCTCACCCTTTCCTCAAACCTTGGTGGACCTCTCTGAATTGTCACAAGAAAGGTGAGCCAGTGTTTACTCTCTTCAAAAAGAAAGTGAAAGTTCTGAGACTCAAAGTAGTTGTAACTGTCCTCTGATGGTTTGCAGGATGCTAAGAGGACAGAGGTCCTGGAGCCTCCAGTGTTCAGTTTGCTCACACAGCCTCCTAGAAAAGACCAGACTACCTACGGAGAAAGTGAGTCAGTTCTGTAGGTATCAGTGCTGCTCTGGGGGGTAGGGTATCCCATAATAGGATATGATGCAATAGGCATTATGGAACACCAACCTCCTTTGTGACTGAATGGCTTTCAAGGTAACATGGCAGAGGGCTGGAGAGCTATGTGTACTATCCAGGTAAGAGGGCAGCTGTGTTTTCCTCTGTGTATAAGTTATACCTTGGTAAAACTGCCTTTTAGAAATACATTGCATGTCCTTGAGTACCCTTACTTGTGGCCCACTGTCAAGTCTTGGCAGTATATCCCTCTATGTGTTTTGTTTTGTTTTGTTTTTAAATCAGTTTGCTCCAAATCAATTTGCTGCTTTTGTAAACAAAACCACACCCCCTGCCCCTTGTAGACTGTGGCGATGGCCTGTGAGATGGAGGGCGTGATGAAGACGCTGAGTCCTTACAGGAACTCAGTCAAAACTGAGTCTTGGTTTGGTGCTGATGGTGGTGCTGGAGGGAGAGCAGAATTCTGGTTTGAAGCAAAAGACTCGGCTCTGACTACATCCTCTAAAAGACACGTGATGATGGAAGTTTTCCTTTCATTAGAAAATCAGTTCTCCTAATTGCCAAATAGTAGATGAGCCCAGGAGAACCCTGGGTGAGGAAGCCCTGGCCATCCATCCTGAATGCTCTGCTGCTAGCCACATGTTACTCCACCATGATGCCCGTGGCACTATCTCTGTCTTTGCACTGGAATGGCGTGTCCAGGCTGTACAATAATTTACTATTTGTGGATTTTCAGGCTTTGACAGTTCCACTGACAAGTATCATCAGGATTTATGTGAAGGGGGAAGAAGGCAAGGTAGAACAAAATATCAGAACTTAGTCCCAGATAAGTGGAAGATGTCTCCGGGCAGGGCAGAGCCTTGTGATGCAGGGGCTAAATTATTAGTCTTCACCATACTTATTTCGTGGATCCCTTTTCTATGCCAAGCACGTTGCATTTGCCTATTCTTGAGCGAAATTTGTTGGGGCCCGTCTTTTCATGTTCATTAAGTAATTGTATCGGATAGCCATGGAACGTCTGTCCAGGGAACCATGTGGTCAACATGATGTTCAACTGTGAATTGCACTGGAGGATGTCACACAGATACCTCTTCTTAAACACTGATGTGTTCAAACCACAGTCACCCCCAAAGGCAGTTCTGGCCCAACTCCTGGACATTCTGGGAGAGTCCTTCTCTCTTGAGTTTGTTAGCAGGGCAGGGTGTTGTAGTGACTGAGAAATGTTTTTGTACCTATTCCTGGTGAGTGAGACTTCCCAGGAAATAGGATCAGGTCTGGCTGTCGCTGGCTCCTCTGAGAAAGACCAAGTGAGGGAAACCTCTGGGGTCTGCGTCTGGCTTAAGTACAACACCTGGAGGGCTGGCGTATATAAAGGGAGGTCTAGGAGGATGTGGGTAAGCGGACCCCAGGTACTGCCTCACCTGTGTGCAGATTAGGGCCCCATCTTCAGGGCCAACCCTTCACGCTGACATCCTTTGCGTTTGGGGGAACTGTTAGACTAGTGAATTGGACTCTTGCCATTCCCTCCCATCTTCTACCCTCTTTTTGTGCCCCCCTCCACTTCTTATACAGCAGAATTTATTCATGTTAACTGTATTCAAGTTCCAGATGGGGGCAGAAAAAAGGATTGTGTTGAATGGGCTTATTGTTCGAAGGTTCCACTGGCCCCTTCATTTAATACCCACTGTCCTAGGACATACTGAGCTGATTTACTGAATTTCAAATGTGCTCTTTTGGAAGGGTGCTTGGCATCCCTGGGTGCAGGGCCAGGAGCTGTCAGGTGGCAGGCCTGCCTGGGGCATCACAGCCTCAACTTTATAGTCTTGGCTCTCCTGTGGCAAGTGCTCCCAGTCAGAATCTCAGACTCCTTATGCACCAGAGATGGTCACTACCCTGTGGTCCTTTGCATTGTGAAGACTTTTGTGGCACTCCCAACTGCTGTGCTTTTGAAAAAATAGAGACAACATATATTATAGGGCGGGCTACAGCTAGGGACAGTGACGTAGCTTGGAGGGCTGACTGCAAATCGAGACAACCTAGTTTGTAGGGCAATCTGCAGATAGAGACAGTGTAGCTTGGAGGGCTGGCTGGCTGCTTGGCTGTTGTGCTGGTTGGTTTTTATTGTCAACATGGCAGAACCTAGAGTGACAGGGAAGAGGGAACCTCAGTGGAGGAGTTGTGTAGATCGGATTGGCCTGCGGCCGTCTCTGGGTCTTCTTGGCAAGTGGCGTGCAGGGGCCCAGGCAGTGGTGGGTGGCAGCATCCCTGGGCTGGTTAACTTGAGTTGTGTAAGAAATACAGCTGAGGACCGGCAGGTGAGGAAGACAGTAAATAGTCTCCTCCGTGGTTCCTGCTTCTAATTTCCAAAAACAGAAGGTAGAGAGCAATTGAGGAAGGTTTCCCAGCAGCCTTTGGCCTACACACGCGCACACACATACACACGGACACACAGAACACACACACACACACACACACACACACATATATGGAGAGAGAGAGAGAGAGAGAGAGAGAGAGAGAGAGAGAGAGAGAGATGAAGACCAGAGAGGCATGGAGACACAGAGACACACAGAGAAACATGGGGGATGGGGCACATACATGCCATGACACATGTGTTGAGGTAGAGGACAACTGTGGTGATTTGGGTCTCTCCTTCCTCCTCCGAGTATGTTCTGGGGTTGTCAGGCTTGCCTGGTGGGCACCTTTGCCTGCCCCACCCACCCACTTTCCTTTATGTCCGCTTCATTCAGAGATGGAACTTGAGATCAGAAAGGGCATTTCCCCATGAGCAGCTGAGGCCAAAATGACCCTGAGAAGAGATGCTTCTCTACCCTCCATCCCCAAGTCTCTGGTAGCTATATATCTCCTTTGGGGCAGCCATAGCTGGAATTCCAGTTTCCTACATAGGAAACTGGTAGAGGGACCAGGGCTTAATCTTGGCATTTCCCTCTTAGAACACTGCCAACCTCTACACTCTGGGACTATTCTCACTAACCTAAAACCCCATCTAGTTTACCACAGTTAGTGTCTCATGACTAGAAGAGTCCATGTCTGTCCCTGTCCCTGCCCCTGTCCCTCCATGCCCTCCCCCCCAGCCTGTCCCCCCCCCTTTAGTAGCAATATGACCATAGGACAGGGTAGGATTGCAGCTTCCGCCTGTGCACAGTTCCCCACCCTCCCACCCAAGTGAGTGTCAGAGGAGGGGAGGGGCTCGGGGGAGGGGGGAGGGGCGCATGGGTGGGAGAGCATGAGAGTGCTGCGTTGTTTGGACAAGGCTCAACACAGACTAAAATAATTTTTCCCATTGACCTCCTGACTTCCCAGTGGGCAAGCGCCCATCTCTATCACATGATGCTGTTTTGCCGTGTGTAACTGTAAACACTTCCGACCGGGATCAGATCTCTGAGAGTTATGAGATCCAGGTGTCTCCTGGCTGCTGCCTTGCTGCTCTCCTGGAGAGAGAGGTGGCCAAGCTGCTCTCGGAGAGAGAATCTGAGCTCCTGCCTTGCCGTGGAGTCCTCCAGAGGCACCTCCTTTCCCTGTGGCACCCATCCTTATTTGCTGGTTTACACACGAAAGGGGTCTAATACTCAAGTTTTTCCTCGGATGTCAGGCTGTGGGATGCCTGTCCTTCAAGAGTGTAGGGAGGCAGGAGGACACAGCAGAAGCTCGCTCACCATCTCTGCTGCAGCCCATGGGGCCAGCTAACCAGAGCAAGGGCCAGGACCGCTCGCCCTGATGTGGGCTCTGGTATCATGGAAGTGTGGGCCCTTTTTTCTACATAGGAAATCCCAAGGTTGTCTGTGGCCTTGAGAAAGCTGATGGCTTGCTTCCATGTCCTTAGCAGCAGGGGCTGGGAATCATCTCAGAGTGAAATGATACAGGGATTATGTTGGAAATAGACTGATGGGTAGGATGAGGGATGTAGGGTCTGTCTTGGGGAGGTCTAGATGCCTCCTTCTCTCTTTGTAGACCTAAGTATTTACAGACATCAGGGGTGTGTGTGTGTTGGAGGAGAAGGAGGAGAGATGTCCGTGGCCGCCCATTTTCTTGAACCATCTATCTCATACGCTGAGAGAAGAAGCTTGTTGACCAGGAGAGACGGTTTTCCTGGGGAGTGGAAAGGTGAGAGGTCTTGAGGGAGAGAAAGGGAGAATGCTGGGAGGCCTAGCTCTGAAGGGCAGGAAGGAATCAGGCTCCCACATCCTCTTGTACATCTTCATGCTTGGCTGGTCAGTGTTGACAAATATCTCTTCCCTGGTTGGAAAAGAGCAAAAGCAGTCCTATAGCTTAGAGAAGAATATTCTCCAGACCTGGCTTTTTTTAAATTGTCATTATAGAGTGTGAAAATGATTAAGATTGAGAAGGGGCAGCTGGCTAGCAGGGGTCCTACTGAGGTCTTGGGTAAGAATCCATTGTGTCACTAATGACTTTATTCTGTACAGTTCCAATACAAGCACTCTTGGCTACTGGGGGATTTTGTGGCCGACACCCAAAGCACAAAGGAAAGGCTAGGTTTCTTTCAGGGTAGCCTAGACTATTCGGTGAACATATCTTACCACATGGATGCTCTTCACTTTGATCCACAGGAACCCTTGTCTTTCCTGTATTTTCTGTCTATGAGTTTCTCAGAGACACGAACACATTGTTATCATAACTAAGACAAACCCAGATTTCTTCAGGCACCTGACCAGGCCTCCTCCTCCTGGGATTTAGAAGGTGCCTGCAGTAATTTTCCAAGGAGGTGGTGGGCCCTGTGCTGAAGATATACTTGGCCTCTGATACATGGCCCGCTTCCTGGATGCTCAGCTTTTGCAGTCATTGCTGACCCCACTCCCTGCTGTAGGTATGCTAGACTCCTCGTAGTCATCTATGGTGGCTTTTGCAAGTGCTTGACTCTTGGGCTGCAGTGCCCTCCCCTCAGGACGACCTGGCAAGCTGATTTGTCAAAGTTTACTCCGTCTGGATGTCTTGACCGTCAATCCTGCCAACACGTATATAAGCACACACACACACGCTCACACGCACACACACACACACACACACACACACACACACACACACACACACACACACCTCTTAGCGCTCAATGTACCTTGCACAGTTCTCAATGACCATAGTAACGCTATAATGAATGAACAATTTATATATAACCCCTTTGGTTAAAGGTGTCATTCTTCGTGTCCATAGCACCTAAGTCTGTGTGATGTATTTGCATGATTACAAAATAGAGATTAGGTGATTGAGAAGCTTTTTTTTTCCCCCTGTGCATCCTTCAAGTTGAATTTCATCAAAGTTAAAGTCTCCATTCACCTGTGGATACACTGAGACAGTTAATAGTCAGTTGGCAGGAAGTTATAACACCCAAAACAGCAGTTCTCAACCTGTGGGGCGTGACCCCTTTGGGAGGTTGAGTAACCCTTTCCTAGGGGTCACATTCAGATATCCTTCATATCAGATATTTATGATTCATAAAAGTAGCAAAAGTGCTATTATGAAGTAGCAACAAACATAATTTTATGGTTGGGGTCACCACAGTGTGAAGGACTGTATTAAAGGGTCACAGCATTAGGAAGGTTGAGAACCATTGCTCTAAAACCTTCAAGGGATTGGCACTTTGAATAATAAGCAGACTTCTCCAGAAAACAAAACAAAACAAACAAAACAAAACAACCAAAGACAAAGCACATGAATAGGAATTTACATGGTAAAGTGGCCACCAGGAACTTACAGCACCCTGCCTCCTGTAGCCACTGCTGACAACCCAGCTGAAACCCTGCAGTCCAGGAGGTTAGCAGGAGTCAAGGGCTGCACAATGCCAAAAACTCACAGGGACTGTCATCTCTGAGCCTCAGGACCTGACTGGAGGAGTGCCAGTCATGTAGCAAGACCAGGAGAGCACCAGGCATGTCTAATATACATTTACTGTATGACCTAGAAATTACCAGATCTCCTGGGGCAGAGGTGAGGGTGTTCTGGGCAGCGTTATTTGCTGTGGTCATGAGTGGGAAACAGTGTCCCTGTGACTAGGGGGAGGAAAGGGCAAACCGGTGGGTGCACGGGAGGGAGAGTTCTATAGTAGCAAAATCAATGGGCCAGGTGTCCGTCCAGCATCCTGGATGGCTCTTTAAGACTGAGTGCTGACTGAGGGCACAGACCTCTGACAATAGCATTTCTACTATCGCAAATCCACGAAGCAGTCCTCGGTAAGCAGAACACATATCAAAAGTGCCTGTTTGAAAGGCCGTGGGGTCTGGGAAGAAGAGAAATTATATATTGTGTTCTACCCATGCTACCAGAAGCCGACATGTAATTCTAACTCAAAGGAGCATTAGGTGGAGGAGGGCAACATAAGACACCAAAGTAGTGCGCAGTGAGAGAAGACAGGACGGGGCTGCCCCATGAATTGCTGCCCTATCCAAGGCCCGTTTCCCAGGAGGCCGTGACGAGACCATTCTTACAGGAGACCCTAAAGTTCCCATATAGTTGTCAGAGCTGTAGTGGGGGTCGGGGTGTCACCATTCCACATCATCAAACAGGGGAGGAGTTGAGGGGAGCAGTCCTGACCTCTGCCTCTTATGCCTGGCATGGTCAGGCGGCTTTTGATAGCTGAGCATCTTTCGGTTGCCACCAGCCACTTTTGTCTTAGTCATCTTTGCTTTGCATTACTAAGTACAGGTCATGGTGCACAGCCAGCATCCAAATGTTTGCCCCGTTGAATAGAAGTGGATTTGGGTATTTCCAGGACCTGCCATAAGACCACTTAGATTAGTGCAGTCCAGGGTCTCTTTCTGCTGCCTTCCACCTGACATATGTGAAGTACTCATTTAATTACTTCTGTTCTGAGTCTGTCTGCCTTGGACAGTTTTGACCACTGATCTTTTTATGTTCCACAACCTCTATTCCCACTTGAATTCAAAGCTGTCTTCCTGTCTTTAACTTCTTTTAAGATTCAAAGATGTATGTGCAAAGAGCCTTTTGGGTCAGGGTATGTGGTGCCCTCTTTACTGCACCCAGTGCTGTGCTCTCTCTGGGCTCAGGAGGAACAGCCTGGGCCTGCAAGGGATGTTGAGTGTGGGCTGGTGAGTGGGCAACAAAACTGACCTTCATTTCAAGCCAAGGACTAGGCCCCAGTGTTCTCAGGAAACAGGAGCTACACTGAGGCCACCTTTGGTGGTCTGTTTTCCCACTCTTCGTTCTCTGAGCTAGGGATGGGTTGTAGACAGCAGTTGCTGCTGTGTGGGCTTCTTTCTCTCCTCCACCCTTGTCTACCCCTTTACTTCCTCCTTTTCAGCCCCCTAACACTAGATAGGAGAGAAAGATGGATAGAGGAGAAAATTGTTGGGCTACTTCCTGCTGATCGAAGAGTCGAGTTTCATGGGGCGAGTTTGATCTTTGCTGTCAGGACGTCTATTTCTTCTTCTTGTTTCTTCACATATGACTACTTGACAGACTGGAACCAACAGTGGCCAACATCATCCAGCCACCAACCAGCCACACCTATCAGGGCTCTGGCATTTATAGAGCCCCTCAAAACTACCCAGAATTCCAAGCATCGCACACTTGTAGACACTGTCTGCAAAACCGCAGCCCTGCCAGAGCACGAGACAAATCATAGTCAGCTGCTGGGAGGCAGCCCCATATCCCTGCACCTGGGGTGAAATTGAAAACATATTCTTATAATATTGCTGTTCTTTTTTTTTTTTAAATGAAACCAACATTGCACAGTTCTCACTACAGCAGGTTGTGTGCCACTAACCCTTCCAGCTACCCTGCCTTTGACTTGGTGTTGGGTGACCGTGCTGACCTGGCTGCCATACTCACAGCTCCATTTCCTTCAAGCGATGGCGACAGTGATGATCTTCTGCCTATTTTTCCTGAAGATCTTCAACCTTATTTTTTCCAAGCTCAGACGTCCACCCCTCGAGGCCATGTCAGCCCTTTCTGAGTCAAAGGCTTTGTGATGTCATCAGGGCCTTACCAGCAGCCTTACATAGCTCCTTTCATCCAAGTGTTTCCAAGTGTTCACAAAGTGAGACGTCGCTTTTGATCGACCCTCTCTCTACTGCCTCCTCCAAATGGCGAGGCCCCCACTAGGCATACTCTTTCTTGGGTGGAAACACCCCACCCAGGAAAGCTAAGTATCCCAAAAGAATACCCTCTTTCATGCTTTCCAAAGAAGTCAGGGTGCTGCAAACTCGCTGCAGCCAACCTCGTTTTATCAAGGGAGGTTGGGATTACGTGAGAGCCTGGAAGAAGTGCTGTGGTCCCCACATCATTGGCTGCAGGGCCTGGACTATTCCCTAGGACCCCCAGAGCTGGCTCACATTGTCCCCCCCCCAAGGGGAAGAGTCGCTTCACCCCGAGGCCGCCCAGCCTCTTCCAGTTGTTGCTCCCTAAGAAGCCTCAGGCGATTCTGTTTCTGCTCACTGTCCGAGGTCTGTGTTTTCCTGTGGGGAATATAAAAATGTTCAAAACCGTGGGGTCTGTGCCTTCATTTAGACATGGTTCCTGTGAGCGCTGGGTGCTTGCAGTGTGCCCTGTGAGCGCTGGGCGCTTGCAGTGTAGGAGAGCCACACTTTTGGGCCTAAGTTCCTTTTTCGGGAAGAGGCTGTAGCAGTGGAGTGAGATTTGGTTGGTGAGAGAGTCTGGTTGTACGTTCAGCTCATGGCTAGAGCCCTGAATGCTAATGGTTGACGGGCGGCAGTTGAAGAAGACGAGGATTGTGTCTGCTTTGGACTGCTGCGCTTATCTCTGGCGCCCACAGTCTCTGCTCTCAGAGCTGCCACCCTTGAGCTGGGGCTTGGGAAGGGACGTTCATTGTGGAGAGTCCATTTTGATCCTGTCAGTATGAAGCTTGTGTACCCTGTTGGCCTCTGATTGCCGCAGCCTCAGTGTTTCTCATCCTTAGCGAGCACTGCTCAACACCTGGTGAAAGAAACCTACTTATAAAAGTGTTTTAAAGGTGAGAAAACACTGAGCATAAATATAAAGGGGGCTGTTGTAGCGTTGTAAGGCAGAGTGTAGTTCCTGGCCAACTAAGCCAAGGCCAGTTTGCTCCCGACACACCCTTGGTGCCAGAGTAGCTGTGGGTGGTAAACTCACCCATCACCCAGGGGAGGGTGGACTCTCTCTTGAGACTGGCTGATGATAGCATAGTTGGAAGGAAAGATGCAGGGCGAGAGTCAGGTAAATAGCATCTCCTCCCTGCTAAACCACACACCGTCCATGCCAGCATGCCTGTGTGAAGCCTGGGTGCCTCCACTTGCCAAAGCAAGGAGAAGGGACAAGTCCACAAGACCAGTGCCCATGGAGTGAGCACTCTAGCTGGAATTTCATAAGGCGTTTTGCTTGGGGACACTCTGTATTAGGTGGGCTGTGCTGGCCATTCCCCAGCTCCCGCTTCCTTGGTGTGGCCTCGGGTTGCTGCTGGGCCTGGAGAACCATTGTGCCTCCTGGCTGCAGCTGCAGGGGCAGGCTCAGTACTAGCTACTCCTACACAGGGCTGTCGTCCTGAGGACACACTCACCTAGCTGCTCCCCACTCTGCAACAGTGTCTTTGCCACGGGGAGAATGCCCAGCTATTAGCCTTGACTCCCCGACTTCCTGCTCAGCAGTGCTGCAAGCCTTCTGGTATGGAGCGAAGATCAAGATCTTGAGAAATGATTTAAAAGTAGTAGTGTGCCTTATTTCAATTTGCATTCCTTCACGAACATCCCAGGGAGCCATGTTGGAAGTCCTGTGAATGCAGCTGTCCTACAGGCCTTGCATAGGAAGCCCTGGCCACCTGACACCGTGTCAGCCTTTCTGTACACCCCTGACAGTGGCCGTGCTCTCTGACTCACCATTGGCACCTTCCCCTGGACATTTTCTGCCCATTACCTTGATTCAGTCCTGGAGACTCCTGAGAGGCAGCGGGAAGACCTTGAACTACCCAGTAACATTCCTCCCTGTTTTACAAGGCTTCTATACCTTCCAGGGTTGGCTAGGTGGGGTTCCCATTGGGAAAGAGTCTCACAACCCTTCATTGGTATTCTTGGCATTGCTTTGCTCAGGGCGAAGCCTCCTGGAATGCAGGGGCTCGCTGTCTGAACTCGGCAGAGCTAAGAATGTTAATAAAAGGCTTCCCCAAGCTTTTCTATCAAAGGCTTTCATCTTATTCCAAGCCAGCAAAATCAGAACTGGGGGCGGGGGTGGGGGTGGGGGAAGGCAAGGGTCCAACATTTAAGGTTGTTGTCTTTATCGTGAGGATAGAGAGGATGGAGGCAGAGACGGCATGAACAGCGCCCAGCCCGCCCAGTAGCATCCTAACTCCAGAGCAGTCTGCCGCCTGGGCTAACTTGATCAACCTTGGCGTGATGGGTCTCTTCAGACAGTTTCACACCTGGGCTGCTGCCAGGATTGCATTTGCTGTCATTGGGGTATCATGTCAGTGGCCATCTTGGTGTTGCCTTAGAATGAGGGAAGATAACCTTGTGTTGCCCAGCTGAAGCAGGGCCCGGAGAGCCTGGCACAACAAGGTAACACCTCTCCGAGGAAGCCCTACTGTGTGCCTGGGTTTCATGTGTGCTGTCATCTACCGATCTCACCAGACTTGTTCTGTCTCTCATGACAGGGAGCATGTACCTAGGGACCTTCCTCCTAGAAGTCTAAGTAAAATCTGGTCCCAGCTGCTGCATTCTACATGGGCACTCTGTCGGCCTGTCACTGTGTGGTGATAGGTGGGTTTCTATAGCCAGTAATCCTGTCTGGTCCCCATGGCTGGTGTCACAGCTTTTAAAATGTGTGTCAACAGGGCGCTCGACACACAGGTAGCCATTCAGTTTGTTCTTAATGATTTCTAGAAGTTTCTGTAAAGTTCTCCATGTGTCTCTTTCAGCTAGGCTGGGAGCTGTTGTGGGTCGCTTCTGACCATGGAGGCTCAGGCCCGCTGTGTGCACATCAAAGGAGAATGAAGGCAAGGCACAGGCAATCCTTGGCTGTGGTGGCCCACCTCAGAGGTGGCAGCAGATTGGCTGTGGTGGCCCACCTCACAGGTGGCAGCCAATTGCATTTGGTACCTAGGGTCCTTTCTTTGGGACAACAGGTAGGTATGAAACTGCGGACTGCTGTGTCCCCGAGATACCTCATGGACTCTGTCTTAGCTGAGGAAGGTGGACGTAGAAATGATGTTCCCACTTGGAATCTAAACTTCACCAAAGGCAGTGCGCAGCCAGCCACACGCCATTCGGCCCCAACAGCTGCCTCTCATTTGTTGGCAAATGTCCTGGGCAATGAATGTCCCTCATCTACACTCACAGCTGGCCTAGATGGAGGGACAATGGCTCTTCTCAGAGAGCCCTCAGCAGACATTTCCAATGAAGTTGGTTCATCACTTGGAGCAGGGTTGAGAGCGCAGACACGGGGCTATTGATTGAGCAAGGAAGGTTCAAGCTGCCATAGCCGGGTCAAGGCAAGCAGGGTTGGTGGCTGATGAAGAGGCCCTAAATGATGAGATCAAATGGCTCTGTCTCTCAGACACCGTCTTCCAGAACCTGACCCTCGAGGGGGAAGGCTCACCCTGGGGACACAGTTCTGAGGCTCTCTGCAGCCACCTGACTGTGGGTCTTGGAGGGTCTAGTCTCCTAGGGCAGCCCTTGCTGCCTGCAGCCTCCACCGTGGTTGAATGAATGATCAAATTGGAACTGACAGATGGGACATCAGGCCAGCACCAGCTCCCGAGGCCCTGACCCCCAGCCTTCTACTTCCTTCTTCCTACACACGGGGTGGGGAGAGGACTATGAGGAAGAGCAGAGCTAGGGCTTCCGGGCAGAGCCAGGAGTTCTCTAGCCTTGAGCCTCAGCCTCTGCAGCCCCCAGGTGAGGAGTCTCAGCCCTCATCTCATTAGACTCTGCTTCCAATCCCTCCCGTCAGCCAGGGAAGAGGAACAGACTGATTTCCAACCTGGTTGGGCCCAACTGAGAAAATTCTTATTTTCTCTTTTTTTTCTTCTTTCTGTTATTTTTTTCCCCTTTTCCTTCAGTAGGAGTTATTTCAAGTGAATTATAACAGCATCAGCAATACTTCAGAGAGCCACGCTGTCTGATAAAGAGCTCAGCGTGGTAACGTCACGGCTGTGATTTGATGCAGACACACCATTGCACTGGTTTTTAGGCCAGGGGCTCATGCTTGCCTCAGGTTATGAGTGAGAAGCAGGAGCTCCCAGGCTGGGAATGCAGACTCCCTCATGTTCTACCCTTGTGATGACACGACAGGGTACGCTTAGCCCTCCGGATAGTTTCCGGTCTCTGTAATAACCCTAGTGACCGCTTCTTCCAGCTCCGCCCCTTTTCCCTTCTCACTATTTCCAGCCCACTGTCTTTGGTATAAGAATTTAGAAAGCCAGAGTGCGATAGAAATAAAGGTGCAAGAGACCCCTGTTTATTCACATTCCTTGGAGTGACGCCCACCTAAGTGCAGGTCTCCCCTTTCCTGTAAGATGGAGCCAACCCAGCGGCCGGTATTAAAGCTGAGAATGTATCCCTGAGCTCATCCCCTGGGGAGCTGCTGGGGTCCTTGCGTTGTTCCATTGTTTGATTTGTTAAGATTTATTTTTATTTGTGTGTGTTTAGAATTTGTACAGATTTGGCTAAGTTGTTCTTATAGGAGGCTGAGGGTGTGCTGTCTTTTATGGAGAGGGGGGTGTCTCACTATGTTGTTCAGCCTCGTCTTGAGCTCCTGGGATCAAGCAAACCTCATCCCCCTGGCACTGCAAGTGTCTTTCATGTCACCCAGTCTGGCTGCGTCTCTGTTTAGTCTCATTAGCTGGTGCCAGCTTCCTCACACCTTCATTAGCAGAGTGTCACCCTCTGTCACCCCTCCCCACCCCAGAGCAGCTGTGTGGTGCCTTTTGTAGGTTAAACTTGGGTTTCTGTCATTCTGTGTTTGTGTGTATGTGTGTTTTCTCTGTTCATATGAGAACATGGCCATTATTTTTTTGGCCAGACAATCTTGTATTTTATGCTGAATTGTTGGTCTTTAGGAATTAATTTTGTAGAAATGTTTTGTAGAAACTAAAGAAATCAACCCTTTGGATTTCCCCCATACTCTTGACTTTAGTCTTGCTTTTATATTTATTTTTGTGAAGTCAATTTTTCCTGAAAATATTTTTTTGTAATTAAACATATCTCCTTTCTGTGCCTTTAGAATTTAATTATACTTAGACAGTCTTCCTCTAGAGTTATGTATTTAAAATGGTCCGTATTTTCCTTTTCTTTAAAGGATAGCTTTATCAATGCCCTTCATAGCTCATTGTTTAAACTAAAAAGCTGGGGGGCTGGAGAGATGACTCAGGGTAAGATCACATACTGCTGTTGGAAAGTTCCCGGCACCCATGTCAGCCAGTCCACAAGCGCCTGTGACTCCAACTTCAAGGGTTCTGACACCTGCTTCGGGACTTCTTGGACACCTGCATTCACATGTACACAAATCCACACAAACCCTCCTAACACACACTATTTAAACATAGACAGGACAATGTTTTCTATTAGTGTATCTACATCTGTGCAAACCCATCCCCAGCCAATCTAGAACACTCTTATTACCTCAGGGAGAAACTCCAGACTTTGTAGTGATTACCTGGCACCCCATCCCCTAAGCAGCTAGATTCCCCTGTTCTGAACTTTGATGTGAATGGCACCACACACACACAGGCACGTGCACACCTGCAGACACACATACACACACACACACACACACACACACACAGAGAGAGAGAGAGAGAGAGAGAGAGAGAGAGAGAGAGAGAGAGAGAGAGAGAGAGAGAACTATCCTACTTCAGTTAGCATTCTGTTTTTGAGGCTCAGTCCAACTTGAAGAAGGCTTAAGACCTGCAAAGTCAGTGCATGGCCTTGGATGCTCCCCACTCTCTAGGGAGACAGGAGGCGAGGAAACTGGCTCACTCCACAGAGAAATCTACATCCTCCAGCTTCATCCAACACTTGGGGCTTAGGGCTGTGGGATTAGGACCGTATCACATGACTACCCTGCACGTGTTTGCTTCTAGGAACAGACCACGTGGAACAGGAACCCTCTAAGGTATTTTGTCTGGGAATAGCAGTACAAATGCAACCCAATGTGCCCCGGCATTCAGAACTTTCTGTAAGGGAGAAGCGTGTCTGTCAGTCTGTCTCTTCATCCCTTCCTTTTCATCCTCGGAGCCCATTTGTAAGGGGACAGACTTCCCCAGCCTGTTAACTGTCTACTGGGTGGTGAGCCACTCCACTGTTTATGGTGCTATGTCAGTATGGGGTGGTTTCTGCTGACTTTTTCTCAGACAGCAGACAACAGAGGACCTCACAGAGGACTTCATTCTCAGTTGTGGCTTCCTCCTGCCTGGTGAGCCTGGGACTCTGTCCCTCAGTAAGGACGAGTGGTGACAAGGGCACTCCTGCAACCCTGGAGACGAGCCTTCTCCTAGAGATGAGTTCTCTTGGCCTTGGCCTCTTGGAGACCAGATCATTTAGTTCCTTGCACCATCATAGGCATGCGTATTCCTGGCAATTTGGAAGTGGCTTGTTTTCAAGAAGAACGTTGCTTCTGGGAGGTATGCTGTTTTCCATGTAAAGTTTGTGACCCACGATCTTGGTGTGCACTCACCACTTCCTGGTCACATTTAAGGGACACATTTAAGAGAATGAAGAAATCCTATCAGGGTGAGCTGCTAAGGTGGCTCAGCAAAGACAGTTGTCACCAAGCCTGGTGACCTGAGTTCAGTCCCTGGGACCCACATGCTAGGAGGAGAGAACTGGCTCCCATTGATTGTCCTCTGAACTATCCACGCACATAACATGCATGCATGCATGCACATACACGCACGCATGCACAGAGTCAATCAGTCAATCTATCAGTCAGTGTAACTGAAAAAGGAAATCTTGGAGCATGTCCTAGGAAGGGCTGTGACTTTAGCATAAGTGTTGCCATCTCCGATGTGGCTCCAGGGATGGACCCGGCTTGTGAGGCGAGGGAGTGAGGAGAAGGCAGCCACACAGAAAGCTGGGATGTGGTGGGCTGGGCTTTCTGGTGGAGAAACCACAGCATGCCAGAAGCTCACCAAGCTTGTTGTGAGTTGAACAGAAAGGCGAGGGTGTTGCTTATAGCAGGTTTAGCTAGTAGGAGCAGTCTTCACGTCATAAGTCCCGGTGGAGGAGAAAGCTACAGTGGACATGTTTGCACACACCGTCAGCATCCACAGGTGCACCAGAGGAGAAAGCTACAGTGGACATGTTTGCACACACCGTCAGCATCCACAGGTGCACCAGAGGAGAAAGCTACAGTGGACATGTTTGCACACACCATCAGCATCCACAGGTACACCAGAGGAGAAAGCTACAGTGGACATGTTTGCACACACCATCAGCATCCACAGGTACACCAGAGGAGAAAGCTACAGTGGACATGTTTGCACACACCATCAGCATCCACAGGTACACCAGAGGAGAAAGCTACAGTGGACATGTTTGCACACACCATCAGCATCCACAGGTGCACCAGAGGAGAAAGCTACAGTGGACGTGTTTGCACGCACCATCAGCATCCACAGGTGCACCGGAGGAAGGCTTTGCCATTCCTTTCAGCCTCACCCCAGGGGTTTCCCCGTGGGTTTTCGGCTGTGATCCTTGGCATGTCGGTGCCCACGTCGATAGCTCACCTTCACTCGGGGCTTCATGCTCAGGCCTTCTTCCACTCCACACTCGCTGTCAACCTTTTCCAGGTTCCACTCAGGCATCTGCATAGGTGTCGGCCAGAAAAGGTGAGGAGGGTGCTCGGCAAAAGCTGCAGCAGCTGAGATAGAGAACTCGCTCCGTTTCCTGTGTCTATACCGAGCTAACGCTTATTCTAGAAGGTACTCAGCATTGAAGCAAGAACAAGGTGTCAGTGCCTGTCTCCTAGGTTCCATGGGTAATGCAAAGAATGCGTCTGCAGGTCCCTTGTGAGAAAGGCAAGCTGTGTGCAGGAGGCAGTGTGCACCCCTGTTCTGCAGACCTCCCCTTGACTTGCATCTGTGCTCTGCAGACCTCCCCTTGACTTGCACCTGTGTTCAGTGGACCTCCCCTTGACTTGCACCTGTGTTCTTCAGACCTTCCCATGACTTGCACCTGTGTTCTGCAGACCTTCCCTTGACTTGTACCTGTGTTCTGCGGACCTCCCCTTGACTTGCACCTGTGCTCTGTAGACCTCCCCTTGACTTGCACCTGTGTTCTGCAGATCTCCCCTTGACTTGCACCTGTGTTCTGCAGATCTCCCCTTGACTTGCACCTGTGTTCTGCAGACCTTTCCTTGACATGCACCTGTGTTCTGCGGACCTCCCTTGACTTGCACCTGTGTTCTGCAGACCTCCCCTTGATTTGCACCTGTGTTCTGCAGATCTCCCCTTGACTTGCACCTGTGTTCTGCAGATCTCCCCTTGACTTGCACCTGTGTTCTGCAGACCTTTCCTTGACATGCACCTGTGTTCTGCGGACCTCCCCTTGACATGCACCTGTGTTCTGCAGACCTCCCCTTGATTTGCACCTGTGTTCTGCACTCTTTTTGCTGTTACCCTCCTTGCCTGAGAGGCTCCCTGGCCGATTGGGGCCCAGGTCATTGCTGGTGGCAGGTGTGAAGGCTCAGAAAACCCATGTTTCTGTTTCTTGAAAAGTGCCTGGAAAAAACGTAGACACAAGATGTACTTGAGCCAGCTACAGATCCCCTCAGCCACACAGAGGACTCCGTTTGACCTGGGACCATCACTCTCACGTTCCCTCCTCAAGAGTTAAAACTGGGCCATTGAAGGTAGCAGTGCACTTCAATACGTCTGTATCGCAGACTGTGGGAAGCTCAGTGCGTCATTGCTGAGGAAAGTGTTTTCCACACTGAGGAAAAGCTGCCCATTCTATACCAGGGGCTGCTCTGCTAAGAACTTGTTTGTGAGTCAAGTGTGGTGGCACATGCCTGTAATCCCAGCACTCAGGAGGCAGAGGCAGCCTGTGAGTTCAAGGCCAGCCTGGTCTACAAAGTGAGTCTGGGATAGCCAAGGCTACACTGAGAAACCTTGTCTCAAAAAAAAAAAAAAAAAAAAAAAAAAAAGAACTTGGCTGTGTTAACACAATACCATTCACAGCTGTGCAAGTTACACTCCCTTGATTAGATACACACCTATAATAAAATCTGAGCAGCACATTCCACCATGGCAGGGAGGGCGAGGAGGCAGGAGTGGGAGGCTGGCACATCACACATTGTATTCACAGTCAGGAAGGAGTGGGGCAGAGCTATAAAAGCTAAGCGCCTCCCACCACTGACCCACTTCCTCCTGCTAGACTCCACCGGAGGCCTTCTCAAACAGCCCCACCAGCTAAGAACCAAGTGCTCAAGCTCACGGGCCTGTGGGGAACGGGTCACATTCAAACCCCAACAGAGGCGGCATACCTGTGAATTAGGAAGTTGCATGGGAAGATATGCTTCATATCTGTGGTGTGGTGTGTGACCTGGACTCCGATGACACCTCTTGGTGATATTTGGAAGCACCACGTTGGGTGCCCTTAGATCCTGCACTGTGTTGGGTAGGCAGGCAGAGGAGCAGCCAAGCTGGGTCCTCCGGGACCCTCCCTTCTGGCCCCCAGCGCGGTGGGTGGTGACTTCCTGGGAGGCCCAAAGCTCCAATGGTTCCTTGCTCTCTTGCTGACTCTGCCTGGGTGGTCTCCTTATTTCTTCCTGCTTCTCTGGTCTTTGCCTGGAGTGTTTTCTATCCCTCGGATGGTGCGAACGCTCTCATCTGTGCTCTTAATTGAGTGTCGACAGTTGCGGGCCTAACAAGGGCCCTGGCTGCCTTATCGGGGGCCTTGATCTGCAGAGTCATCTCAGCCCCTGGGAGTGCGGAGGCAGAGAACCTTGCTTTGTGGTTTTTGAGTTAGGTAACACTGAGGTCTAACTCCAGGGGGATCAAGGAGTGCAGCGGTTCTTCGCTTCTGAGGCACGTGACCAAATGCTCTCTACGTTAGGTGAAAGAACACTGCAATTACAGGATCCAGTGAAGAGGTTTGCTAGCTCGGTGCCACACAGTACCACTTGCTTAGGTATCCGACTTCAGCTCCATTTCTTTTCTTCCTGCTCTCCTAAGCTGTTGCCTGTAGACAGGGCTTCGTATGTGTTCGGATTACACTTGACAGCCTGCCCTTCCTCTACACGCAAGGTGTCCTTCCGCACAGGGCCTGCATCGGCCGTGATGCTCCGTGTTACCGCCAGTGGTGGGGAAGCATGGCATAGAGACGGCCCTTCCCAGGAGAGCTCAGACCAGTAGGGTCCATGGGCGGTTCAGCCACCCTTGAGCAGGTAGCTTTGAGCTAAGCATGGGAAGACGATACACAGCCGTCCATATCAAATTAAGATTTTTAAATACTTCTTAATATTTACACTGGCAGGGAACTGAAATATGGCGTTGTAAAATCACAGTCAACTTCCTTCCTATGTCATAAGGAGAGTTGGCAACCTACAGCCCTGTTGGCTAAGGCCTTCAGCTAACAATGCTTTGTTTTGCTGTTTTTGATTTTTACAAATACAGGAACACTAACTTTGAATTCCAGTTTAGCAAAATGTTATGCCATTAACAAAGTTTTTTTTTCATTGTTTCCAGCAATTAGGAAGGTGAGACAAGAGGGCTGTATGTTCAAGGCTAGCCCCAGCTATCTGATGCATTCCAGGCCAGCCTGGGATACACAGTGATGCTTTACTCTGTCACAGCCATGGCTTCATGGTTAACCTGCATGGTGCAGCTGTCAACCTGCTGTGGAGTCAGGGCCACAGACTTCTCTGTAAAGGACAAACCAGATGGCAAATATTTTAGCATTTGTGGCCATCTGGTCTGAATGACAACTCAGCTCTGGCCGTCAGTGTGTAAGCAGCCACAGGCGCTATGTAAACAAACAGGCATTGTTGTGTTTCAATAAAACTTTATTTAGAGACACTGAGATTTACGTTTAATATCAATTCCATGGTGCACCATTCTCTTTACTTTCTTTCCACACCCCAAAATGTAAAAACCATTTGTGTGACTAGAGGATTAAAGAGAAATGGACTACAGGCTTGGTTTGTGCTAGGGCCCTGAGATAGAATACCTCTCTCACCCCTACCCTAGCAAATGCCTTCCGTGACTAGGTTAGCTCAGGTATGCTTGCGAACCTGGAGGAATGTTCAGGTAATGCCTGGGCTGGGGGCAAATGCACCATAGCCGTGTTCCCTTCAGCCCAGCAGTCGGGGCCCTCCGTGCCTCTCCTACCCACTACGCCTTATTCTCGCCGTCTGTCTAGGAAAGGGTTTCTCCAGGGTGCGACATCAGCCCTGGGCCCCTTCCAGCTCTTTCCAAGGATGGAGACACTGAAACAGCTGTACTCCCCACCCCTTCTAGATTCATCCAGCTCGGGTGAGTTCAGGACTCTGGGAGTGCCTGTGCAAATGCCAAGTAGTTAGACAGAGTGAATCTAGAGTGAACGCTGCTGTTCCCCAAAGCAGTGAGACTGGCTCCCACCAGCCAGGCCCTCAAGGGCTGCTGTTGTTTTAAGTCAGGGGCAGAGAGACTTAGAGACAAGGTACAGTTTTTCTTGTTCATCTGGGTGTCTTAGGAAGATCCTCTAGGGCAGAGAGCTCAGCACATTAGGGACCCTGCTGCCCAGAGTGCCCTGCCTTGATGGCTCTGCGACAGAGGGTCAGCCAGCTGTGCCGTTTGTCTCAGGGAGAAAGTGCCCAGAAACACGTTTTCCCTCTCTGCTTGAATGACCATGTTTCAGACACAGGCGGTTCCAATCTGCAGTTCAGCTGGGATGTTTGGGCCCTGTTGCCTGGGAGACGTGTGGGGTGGGCAGATAAAGGTCTGTGAACAATGCAAAGGCCTCCCAGTCACTGACCACTGAAGCAACAGGGGAGCGACTCTGGGTTATCCAAGCAGGACCTGTATGAGGTGGTTTTGTGGCCGGGATTCCCTGTGTTGCTCCTGGACACTGTACTTCATGAGGACAGGAGCCTACAAAAGCTAGGCAGGCTGTAGTCGTGGGAAGTTGTCTGCACTCAGCATGTGCTGTCACTGTGGGCCTTGGAGATGATGGGGTAGGAGACAGTGTTTGGCAGGTAACTGTGAGTTTGGAGGTCTGGAGGTGGCCAAGATAGCAGCGACAAGGAAGTAGTCTGCTAATGAGCACGTAATTACCCCATGGGGATCGGTCAGAAGACTAAGTGAGGAGCTAGAATTAAAAGGGTTTAAAAAGGATTTGGATGTGGGACAGTAGACAAAGTGCTTGCTGCATAAATCTGAGAACCAGAGTTCAGATCCTCAATCCCAGGTAATGCTGGGTGTAGCAGAGTCTACCTGTGACCCTCGTGCTGGGGCTCTCAGACCAGCAGTCCAGGTTTGAAGAGACTCAGTCTCAAAATAAGTAAAAAATGACATCAAGATGGAGATAAATAGAGTAAGATACCAGAAATATATCTGGCTTCCACGTTCTTCTACACACAGGTGAGCACATATGTGCACACACAGAGATATAGGCACGTACACACATGCACACACACACACACACATAAACACACACACATACACATATACACACATGCACATACGCACATGAGGGGATTTTCCTCATTGACCTGCATTTCTTGTAATGCAAATTTTCCAAAATGCTATAGATTTCTTTAAACAAAAAGATGTATTTCAAAGCACACAGTTCATCTATTTAGTGAAATACTACATAGCCATTAAAAAGGGGGTCATGTTTATTACCTCCAAAGGATATTGACAGGTAAAAACAGCAGATGCAGAGTGCTGTGTGGAGTGTGTGCTTGTTTGTAGCAAGGGCTTCATCTGTATTTTCCTATAGTTATATGTAGAATATTATGCATGAGAAATTCCTGGAAGTACATGCAATCCATCGATAGTAGCTGCTAAGAAAGGGGTTGAGGGGCTGGGTGGGGGAGGGGCACAATCTCAGATGGAAGGGGAACTTCTCAATTGTCTGTATTTACACTGCTCCTTCATATACTAATATGCGTGTATTTCAACCATGTGCAACCGTCTATTTTCCCAACAAAACTTTAAATTCATAAACATAGAAGAAAATACACAAAAGAAGTCATTGAGAAAGTATTTGGCATCTTAAAAGCTTCCGGAGCTGGGCACTGTAGGCCTCTCTGGACATTGAGATACGGAGAATAAAGCAAAAGAAAATACTAGATTATTTCACTCATGGCAACGTCGCCCCTCCTGCCCCACCCAGCCCTGGGCCACTTCCCTCCACCGAGCCATAAATTCTGGTACAAACAATGGCGAATCAGCCGGGAGCTGGGCTTCTGTTGACAGAAGGAAAATCTGGGAGGCCACTGGAATGTATCATGGTGCCCAAAGCTCCTGGGTGAGAAGGGAGGGTTCCCAGGACAAGCGCAGAGCCTGCCAGAGCGATATGTGGAAACCAAGGGAAGTGATGGTGCTGGCCATCCGGAGCGTCTCTACAAAAACAATTCCTGTAGCATCAACCCTCAAGGCCAGAGAGAAACTTTGATTTGGAACAACCTGGTGGGGAATCCTGCTGTTACATCCAGGTGAAGAAGAAGTGAGGTCTTTTGTTGCATGGTCTCCATGTGCTGTCACTTGCTGAGGGGAAGGCATTGCTGTGGCTCCTGTGAGAGAGGCATTTGGTTGTATGTCTGCTGATAAAATGTGGTAGGGTTCATCTGTATTACCCACATACCAGGAGTCAGCTTAATTCACTAGGCTTATGAGCTATGAAGGGATTTTCACACACACACACACACACACACACACACACACACACACACACACACTTCCCCCTGCTCTTGTAGTGTTTTTTTAAAATGCAGCAAACAGAGAGGTTTCCATTGGCTAAATTGTGACCTTGCTCCATCACCTTTTCCCTGGTCTAGGCTGATGAAGGCCTTTGACCTCCCGGCCTGGTGTTCCTTTAGAATCAACCTTTGCTCCCACCCACCAGATGCCAGCATCCTGAGACTTGCTGCTCCTGCTGAACTGTATTTTTTCTTTTCCAAGTTGGCTGCCAAGTCCTGACTAACTTGACTCCACTCCCTTGCTCAGCACAAACCTACCTGACCCCCCTCCCTTCAGATCTGACCGTGTCCACAACCAGATTGAGGAAAGCTCACACTCAGTCCCAGCCAATGGCTGGACGTGGAGAAGTCTCTCTATGGATGGCGCAGAAGGTACAGCAGGTGCCAGCCCATCACAAGGAGGCGTACGTAGCATTCCCGTAGTCCCCAGCTATGTTTCTCGGCCATTAGAAATGTCCAGTTGAGTGCCACATCACCTCGCTGCTCCCTGAGTCCTGCTGGCTGGAGGAGGCGTTCGGAGGAGGCAGAGCTGGGCTGGACTTTCATATATGGGGTGATGACGCAGGGGCAAGGAAGCTTCCCAGATGAGGGAAAGTGATTAAAGACAAAATGAAAACTACTCTGGGGTTGCTTCTGTCTAACTTGCGCTGACCCCCCCCCCCCAATGGTAAGACATACAAGGGTGCACTCAGTTTTCTTTCCAACAGTTTCCCTCCCAACTGTTGTTAAAAGCAAGCTTCAGACCAAGCACAGCTGCACCCCAACTATTTCTTAGCAAACAGGGTCAAGGGTAGTAACCTTACCGTTTATTTTCAAACCTAGGGGAGGCCCAGCTCTTTGTCACTTAGCTGTTCTGTCCTACAAGTATTTCCCTTAAGGTGTGTGTCAGAAAGGGCTGGTGACATTGCTTAAATCCAGTTGGATCAAGCAAGAGACTCTTCTAGTGTGAGTTCAACATGCTACTTGCTGCTTATGACCAATGTCTTGTCCCCCTCCCTCCCTCCCTCCCCCTCTCTCTCTGGTGTAGCCTTGGCTGTCCTGGACTTGCTCTGTAGACCAGGCTAGCCTTCAACCTAGAGATCTGCCTGCCTCTGCCTCCCGAGTGCTGGGATGATGGGTGTGCGCCACCGCACCTGGCTGGTTATGGCCAATGTAAGCATCTAGAGCTTCAGGGACATGTTTGTAGGCTACTGTAGTACTTATATATACTGTATTTTAAATGATGCCTTAGAAATGGGGACGAGGTGAACCCAAATGGTGCAGTTTTGCTTCCACGGAAGCTACTGATGGTTTGCCTGGTTCATTTTGCCATACTGCTTGGTGTATGTGTGGAAATTTTTATAATAAAGTCATGTTAGGCATCAAGAGTGAAGTTTTTCACACCCAGACAAGAAAGCGGTTGTCATGGGCACGCCTACAGTCACATCCTTAGCATCCTATAATCATTTTTCATGAATGCTAAGTTCTAACCTTGCCCTGTGTGTTCTAGCTTTAGCAGCCACTGGTTATAGAGAAGCTCACTCCTCTGAGGGCGGGGCTGGTTTTTTCTCCCCTAAGCTTTATTGAGGCACAATTGACAAAGACTGTATATGATGCACATGTGCGTTACGATTATTATAGTCAAGCTTGTCAGTGTATTGTCATCATCTCACATAGTTGATCTGAGTGTGTGTGCATGTGAGTGTATGAATGTGTGTGAGCACTTGTGTGTATGACTGTATATGAAGATGTGTGTGAGTGATGAATGTATGTGACTGCATGTATATATGAGTGTGTGTGAGTATGTGTGAGTATTGTGACAGTGTGGTTTATGAGTGTGTGTGTATGACTGTGAATAGTGTGTTTGAGTATGTGTGTGAGTGTGTGTATATGTATGAGTATGTGTATGAGTATGTGTGAGAGTGTGTGTGTAAGAGTGTGTATTAGTATGTGTGAGAGTGTGTGTGTAAGAGTGTGTATTAGTATGTGTATGAGTATGTGTGAGAGTGTGTGTGTGAGAGTGTGTGTGTAAGAGTGTGTATTAGTATGTGTATGAGTATGTGTGAGAGTGTGTGTGTAAGAGTGTGTATTAGTATGTGTGAGAGTGTGTGTGTAAGAGTGTGTATTAGTATGTGTATGAGTATGTGTGAGAGTGTGTGTGTGAGAGTGTGTGTGTAAGAGTGTGTATTAGTATGTGTATGAGTATGTGTGAGAGTGTGTGTGAGAGAGTGTGTGTGTAAGAGTGTGTGTGTATGAGTGTGTATTAGTATGTGTTTGAGTATGTGTGAGAGTGTGTGTGTGTATCAGTGTAAGAGTGTGTGTGTATGAGTATGTGTAAAGTGAGTGTGTATGAGTGTGTGTAAAAGTGTGTACGTGAGAGTGAATGACTGTGTGAATGTGTGAGTATGTATGACCGTGTGGGTGTGTGTGTGCAGTGAGAGCACCTGTGTCCTAGTAACCTTTAAGGATACAGTGTCTGCTGACTGTCATCTCCTTGGATTCCCTGGGGATGGAACCTACAGGCTGTTGTGAGCCCCTGGCTTGGGTGCTGGGAACTGAAGGGCGCTCTGCAGGCGTGGTGCGTGCTCTGCAGGGGCGGTGCGTGCTCTGCAGGCGTGGTGCGTGCTCTGCAGGCGTGGTGCGTGCTCTGCAGGCGTGGTGCGTGCTCTGCAGGCGCGGTGCGTGCTCTCCAGCCCCGTTACCTGTTTTATAACTGGAAGTCTGAACCTTTTGCTACAGCCCCATGTCCCCCAACCCCTACCCTTGCCAGACCCCACCAAGCCTTTCGCCCCATAAGTGAAGTCTTGCAGTGTTTGTCGTTCCGTGTCAGGCTCATGTCACTGACGCGTCTCCTGGGTCTGTCCATGTGGCTTCCCTTTCCACGGCTGACTGATGTCGCACTGCGTGTGTGCGACATTTACCTGTATGTTTACTGGCCCTGCATTCGCTCACCTGCTCTGGGGAGTAGGAAGGCATTACATGACCTCACTCTTCACTGTCACTTGTGGATTTTCGATCCGGCTGATTCACGCTGCTGACTCTGCTCCCGGTGTGTGCCCGGTGTGTGCCCATGTGCCGGGGCCATGGTCAACGGCGCAGGCCCTGCTGCAGCCTGGCCTGTGAGGCTGGGAGGAGAACCAGAGTTTCTGTTTGTATTCAGTCTGTGTGCGTTCCCACAGCCATCAGCTGCTGCCGTTGATGTTGCAACACACTGTCCCACAGTTAGAAAGGGGTGGAGAGCAGCCTTTCCTCCCACTCCCTCTGCCCGCCTCCCTCTCCTTGCCAAGGAGCCCGGGAAGCCTTTGGAATAACCCGAAATAAACTCACAAGTTCCAGCAGAGCCTTCATTCCTCTCTCACGGCAGTTAAGGCAGTTAACTGTGATTGCTGGGGGGGGGGGGGGCGGGGGGGGCGGGGCTCTAACCTAGCCCCTTGGCCTCAGTTATCAGCTCCAGCTTCAGGTACTCGGCTTCTGATTGGTCAGTTCATATTGCTTTCCGTGTACCTCTTGCCCACAGCAACATCCTGTCCCTTCAGTGTTGGAGTGTTAGGCTGTTCCATGTGAAGGAGGGGAAGGGTGTGCCACGGGCAGCCCCTGGAAACGCTGGATAATGCCCCACCCAGGGCAGTTCAGAGATGGGATGCACTGCACCCCTGTATTCATTTAGGGATGGAATGCACCCCTGTATTCACCCTCTGCTGTAAGGCCTCAGAACACACGAGACTGACCCAATGTGTATGTCTGTCTGTACATATCGATGCGTTCTGTCCTGGCATAGGCAGGGTGTTCCCAGAAGGCTCTTTGTCCTCCCTTCTGTCAGGAAGGCTCCTGTTACACAGAGAGATGGGACTTTGCCCAGAGCTTTGCTTTCTTTTTGGCTCAGCCAGTAAGTGATGTGTGGGCTGTCACCTCCCACGCATTTGGGGCCTTATTCATGGGTGTGGTGTGGCCTAGCCATCTTGGCGGAGGAGCTTGGCCTTAACTAGTTGTTAATATGGGAAAGCATCAGGGGAGCCTTGGTCTGCCTAATGAGGGGAATTCCTCTTGCCTCTTGGTATCAGGAAAAAGCCTGTCACTCTCAAGGAGCTGGTAGGCAGCTTTTTTTTTTTTAAATCAGAGAAGAATTCCTTCCCCTCTGTTGCTTTCCTGCTGTGATAGCCTTCCAAAGTAGAGCACAATTTCATATTCTTTATCCTTTTCTTGGCTAGGTTTTTGGTTCCCTGTCCTATTGGCAATCTTTTAGGAAGTATACACACTGGATACCAACCAGTGGCCTGATCGGAGAGTGCTGGAACAGTCCTGCTCTGTGGCTCTTCTCTGCCCCTTGGCTTCGAGGACTCTGCACAGCTTTACCTTTTGGCATCTTCTGTCATTGATGTCCTCTTGACAGAGTCTCTGCCAGGCTTGCCTGGATACAGCCAGGCCTGCCTCAGTTATCTATTGCACAAGTGTTCAAGAATCTTCCCTTCTGACGAGAACTAAGACAAGTGGCACTTCCCTCTAGTGAGTGGACCTGCCCCTTAAAGGTGTCCCCTGGACACGCACTGTGTCTCAGCCCCGAAGGCACAGTAACAAGTTCATGATGAAAAGCTGGACGATCAAGGATGGTCCAGGACAGACCGGCCTTTGGCTGATTACTATCGGGGTTTCAATAGACGTGAGCTGGGGAGGTGCACTTGAGGCCTGTGAGTCTTGAGGGGATCACAGCTGAGCATGGGGGGTCCAGCTCACCAGACGGCGAGAAGCCACCCAGGGGAAGAGTTATGTTTCTCAAATGGAACCCTGCATAGTATCTGTTTCTGTATGAGATCTCCACACAGATCCTGCATTTTAGATTCCCATATTTCCTTCTGCTGTATTCTGGATCCACTGGGTGGTTGGCTTGTGAGCGAGGACCCGGTGGGTCGGGTTTCTATTGGTACTGTTGCCAATCCTGCATTTCCCGGATAGGCCACAAGGCTCGGGACTTCCTGAGGAAGGAAGAAGGCATGAGGCATCCCAGACACTTCTGCATGTTTTGTCTGTCCAGGACCGAACTGAGCGGTACTTGGAGAACTTAGCTGCTTTCTCTGCCAACCTGATCATGACTTAGTGAGTGTGTATGCTGACAGGCAGAGAGCCCGAGGCAGGCTGCTGGCCTTGTAGAGTAGGCCTCCTGAGGACTTGTGGCGGGATTGGTGGCTCCCCAGCAGCCTTGGCCAGAGAGTTGTGAACTTGAGCTGTGGCCGAGAGGACACAAAGAGAAGTCCCAGAGTGCTGGTCAGCTTCCATCCGCTCTGTGGTGACCACACCCCCCCGGCCAGCTAGGGCTAAACTCTATGGCTTTCTTGTTGATTCTCTGCGCTAAGTCATCGTGACTTCTCGTGGCCAACTGGATGGTTTAGCCTGGGGAGCCACGGCTCTAGCCTGGTCTCACGTTTTCATCATGTGTTTGTCTGGCATGCACACTTCCCTCTCTGCCCTTCTCTTTCCACCTCTTGGAGCTCCCTTTGGCTATCTTCATTTCTTCAGACAGTCGTTCAGTTTTCCTTCCCCCACACCCTGACCCTTCACCACACCCCCTTGCACTAGGAAGTACCATCATGTGATGGGACAGCTAACTAACCTGTGGAGCAGTGAGTCAGTTCTTTCTTCAGGGTTATGGATTCTCCGATGACAGGACTCAATTTACCCTCCTGGTTTTGTTTTCTTTGAAAATGCCCTTCAAAATACCTACTTCTATTTGTCCATCCATCCATCCATCCATCCATCCATCCATTCATTCGACAAATTGGCATTGGGTAGGAGCAGTGTAGACGCAGCACCATGACTGTCACAAAGGATGGTTGACATCTCATGACACTGATGCATGATGGGAGTGGAGAGGACAGGCAGGAGAACAGTGTTGGCCTCCACCAGGCCTTGACTGGGATTCAGGCTGAAGTGGGGAATTCCTGGTCACCTGCTACCAAAGCACAACTGTCACCGATTGCTTGGACTTAACCACTTCTCTGAGCCAGTGGCTTCGCACACTGCAGTCCTGTCTTGTCACTTGAATCGTCAGTGTCGCTGAGATCCCGAGGGCACAGTCTGATTTAGTCAGCATAGGCAGAAGCAGAAGGCTGCAGAGAGATCCCTACTCAGACCCGTTGTGGCCAGTGTGGTACATCAGCTCAGCCTCTTGTAGCTGAGGAAGGGCCTTGCTCTGAGCTGGGGGTATCAGTGAGCGGTTCTCACATATGTTTGGCTTTCATGTGCCTTGTTGTGGATTTAGTTGCAACGACACAAAAATTATTTTCAAGTCCTGACCCTTGGAATGTGGTTTTACTTTGGAAACAAAGCCTTTGCAGATATATTCAAGATTGTGTCATTCTGCATGAGGGTAGGCCCTTATTCGGTGACTGGTATCTTTAGAAGAAACATACAAGGCACAGAAACATACAAGGAAAACACCCCATGACAACAGGTAGAGTAGAGGGCTAAGGCTATAAGCCCAGGCATGCTGGGAATCATCAGTTATCACCAGAGGCAGGCAGGGAATGGTCCTTCCCCAAAGGCTTCAGAGGGGACACGGCCCTGCTGACATAATTTTTTGTACTTGCAACCTGCAGTGCCAGAAGAGAGTAAGCTTCCATTGTGTTAAGCTGCAAGCTCTGCCTTGCTGTGGAGGCCTTGGGGAGGACACCATTTACATCAGTAGTGACTGCCAGGCCCCTCCCACAGCCAAGCAGCATCAGCAGGCTAGTGACCAATCCTCCTCAGCTGTCACAGCTGTGCTGCAGCAAAGCAGTGGCCAGCCCTGGAGAATGTCCGCCTGGGAAAAGGGACTAGAACAGTAACTGTAAGTGACATCTTGGCTGTCCTCTCTGTGGCCTTTAGGTAGCCCTCAGTGGCAGCTGCTTCTGAGGATGTCTTTGTGATATGTCAGCAACACTACCAGAGCCTGTGGGGACAGCGCTAGCTTTGGTGCCCTGGCAGTCTGTTCTGAGCCACCTCAGTACTGTGCAAAGGCCTGTATTTCTTCAAACACCTCTGTTTCCAAATCTGTAACATGGTTGTATCACTGCCTTTGGTGTGTGTGTGTGTGTGTGTGTGTGTGTGCGCGCGCGCACGTGTGCATGCGTGCTTGTTTTGATGGTGAAGCGAATACAGTGTGAGAAGAGTGCCTAGACACAGCAGGCTGTGCTACCACAGCCCTGTTCCCTCCATGGTATGAACAGAACAGGGTGAATTCTGGGAGACAAAGGCAGGTGGATGTTCATGGACGAGAACAGTGAACCTGGCCAGAGATCTGGGGGTTTGATTTTAGTTCAATTTATAACCTCAGTATCCTTAGGAAACGCTCAGTACTCGGGGTCTTTTACTCTAAGACTGGATAATGACTCTTTCTTAAAGTTGTCAACGCTGGGCTGGGGAGTTTGTGCAGTTAAAGTGTTTACCTTACAAACAAGGAGCCTGGAGCCTGATCCCCTAGAACCCACATGAAAACCACACACATGTGGCACATGTGTGGAACCCCTGTGCTGGGAGGTGAGCATTCCTGGGGCACTCTAGCCAGCTAGCCCATCTCAGTCAGTGAGTTCCAGATTCGGGAGAAACCTCGTCTCAAAAGATGAAGTAGAGAGTGATCTCTGGCCTCCACCTGCCCATACAGATGTGAACACACACTCACATGGGCACATATCCACACACATGTACATATGTGCACACATGCTTGCACATACATGTGCACGCCTACAGATCTTATTACTCAGAAGGTTGAGGCAAGATATTTGCTTGAGCTCAGGACTTTGGAACCATCTCGGGCAATATAATGAGACCCCTGCATTAGAACACAAAAACTGTTTACAGAGCGCCACATGTCACCTAGGGGGTTCAATGAGAGCTGGGTAGAGCTTTAACAGAAAATCAAGGAGCTCCTCACCAGAGAGAGGGACTCATTTGCCTCCCTGTGGGCCCAGGAGGCTGGTCTTGTGTAACAGTGAAGCACATGTCGCTATCACCCAGGCTATACCAAGCATGGATGGGAGGCCAGGAGCTTGAAAACTTTTTTTTAAAAAATCAGAGTTTTGTCTTTTTTTTTTTTTTTTTTTTTTTTAGACATGGTCTCTATGTTTGAGGCCAGCCTGGCCTCAAACACACAACCTTGCTGCCTTAGCCTCCTGAGGGGCTGGTAGAATGGAGGCGTGCTTCGTCGGGCTTGCTTCCAAATTAATTTCTCAATCCACGTGCCATCCAAGCTTTGCTTCATCCTGCCCCACAAAGCTACTGTGTGTCCCCAGCCTGCCGCTCTGGGTCCAGGGCCGACTTCTACAATATGGCCCGAATGTGTGACAGGCACAGTTCCTGCTGCCACCACATGAGAGACACAACCGGAGCAGGCCAGAGCAAGGTCCTCTGCGCGGGGCTCTGAGCAGCTGCCCCGTGACACCTGTTAGGTTCCCTGGCCTACTCTCTTACTCAGTATTCTATGAGAGATGTTACTGATCATGGCAAAAATGGAGGGCTGCCCCTAGCCAGGATTCTGCAATCCCTGGCTGATCTTAAACCCAATCAAATTGTTGTAATCAGGTGAAAAATATACCCTTCTAACCAGGTTAGACTTAGAAAAGCCCTTTCTAGGAGAGCTCTGTATTTTCCTAAAGTTATGTGCTTCTATCCTTGTCCTGTAAGTCTGGGTTGGGGGGCGTGAAGGTTGGTTTCCTGGGGCTGCACAACTAAGTACCACAATGATTTATACAGCAACATGTATCTTTGCACAGTCCTGGAGACCAGCGGCCCAAAGTGTAGGTGTCATCACGGCCAGGCTGTGAGCTGAGGAAGGAGGCGCGTCTCCTCACCTCTCCCAGATGTTGTAAGGAGTCTGGAGCGGTCTGGAGGACATGCTGTTTCCTCCTCTCTTCTGAGGAAGCTAAGCCTTGGATCTAGGATGTTGCCACTCATCTGCAAAGACTCAATTCCAAATGGGCCACCTTTGCAGTGCCAGTGAGGACTTGGATACACCATTTGAGCTGAAGAGACTATAATAAGCTGAGCATGACATGGCACTTACAGAGCTGTGCTTTGGGTGTGGTGGTTTTTCATAGCTTATTTCATTTATTCCTTACACAAGCCCTGTGAAGTAGATATGACCTTCCCACTTTCCTTTTCATGGGAAAACTAAGGTTCAGGGGAATTGTAAAGCCTGGTGCACACAGACTCCCCAACAGCCTTATCTACCACACTGGGTCACCGTTTGCCACCAGAAAGAAAAATAAATGTGTCTGGGGAAATGACTCCACTAGTAGAGCAGTAGAAGACTTGAGTTTAGCTCCTAAAACTCAATTTTAAAAAGAGAGAAAAGCTCAGTGGTGGTGGTGGACGCTTTTATTCCCAACACTCGGGAGGCAGAGACAGGTGGATTTCTGTGAGTGAGTTTGAGGCCAGCCTGATCTACAGAGTGAGTTCCAGGACAGCCAAGGCTACATAGAGATACCCTGTCTTGAAAGAGGAGAGAGGGGCAGAGTGGGGGCGGGGGAAGAAGAAGGAGGAGGAGGAGGAGGAGGAGGAGGAGGAGGAAGAGAAGGAGGAGGAAGAGGAAGAGGAGGAGGAGGAGAAGAGGAGGAGCAGCAGCTTGGCAGCACACATTTGCATTTGCAGTCCTGTTGTCAGGAAGATGGAGACAGAGCCATCCCTGGGGCTCCCTTGCCAGCCAGCCTAGCTTGGCTTGTTCCAAGCAAAGTGAGAAAGTGAGCACATGGTGGCTGGTGTCTATGGTTATGTTGCCTTTTTCCACAGCAAGAGAACTGACAGCCATAAGTGATATAAACTTCAGGAAGACTGCATACGTTTCACCTAGTGACGAGATCTGCGTTTCTAACTTGGGCTAAGTGGTCATAAACACTTAGCAAAGACATGAGCAAATGAGGAAACAATGGTGTCACGGCTAGCTGAGACAGCGCCATTATGGAGTGCGACTTCTTAGTTGTCTCATGATGTCATGGTTTACATATTATAGGACAGAACTTCTTAGTTGTCAGAGAGGAATTGAGGCAGTCCTATCACTCACAGAATTGGTTTAGAGTTTTCACAGCCTCTGTCCCAATTTTATGTCATGTTGTCTTGAGTGAATCTGTCTCTAGACTTAGAGCTTAATATTTAGCCAAAGATGTCCTTTAGACTGGGAGCCTATCCTGAGGACCAGTGTTGAGCCTAGGCGTACTTTCTTCAGATATCTCATTGATATTTCTAGACCGAGATTGGTTAAGGTGTCACAGCAGCTGTGCAGAGCTCCACACCTCCTTTGACAGAATCTTGACACTATTTCCTGTCCATGTTCACGTCCTGACTCCTATGGCTTCACCGGAAGTGAGTACCTGTAAGTGAGGGAGCTCATCCTACCAACGCTTGCGTTTTGCTTGTGGAGA
Organism: Acomys minous; assembly: GCF_964271855.1. NCBI lineage: Eukaryota > Metazoa > Chordata > Mammalia > Rodentia > Muridae > Acomys > Acomys minous. The sequence continues at coordinate 4,164,193 of NC_140484.1, forward strand.
AAACAACAACAACAAAAATACCCACAGTTGTGAGAACTTCCCGGTCTCGGCATGTGAGTGACTGGGTCTGCAGACATGTGGGCTGTGCTTGTTGTCTTAGTCAGTGTCTATTGCTGTGAGGAGACACCATGACCATGACAACTGTTATGAAAGCAAGCATTTAACTGGTGCTGGCTCACAGGCTCGGAGGTTTTGGCCATTATCGTCATGGTGGGAAGCGTGGCAGCATTCAGGCAGTCATGGTGCTGGAGAAAGACAGCAGGCAGTAGAAAGACAGAGACTCTGGACCTGGAACAGACTTTGTGAAACCTCAAAGCCCACCCCCAGTGATGCACTTTTTCCAACGAGGCCACACTTCCTAATCCCTTCGAATAATACCACTCTCTGGTGACCAAGTGTTTGACTCTATGGGGGCTGGTCTCATCTAAACCACCACAGGCGCCAGGAGCTCTTGGGTTTCAGGAGAGTGGGCGTAGCCGTGTGGATGTTTTCACCTTTGTCTAAGTATATTTCACGGTGAACAGTGCACCTCCTTATTGTGAAAGCCCCGTCTTTGTCAGGATTCCCCAGAAGACAAGAGCCAATAGGGTATCTGTCTCTCTAGAGCGATCTCCATCTATCAAGATCTCACTACATTGAGGAAAGAAAAAGTAAGGGGCCTGTGATCGCAGACACTGAGAAATGACAAAATCTGTGGCTGTCAAGTTGGAGTCTCAGGTGGGTCAGCGGGACCCAGTGAGACCCTCACTTCTGTGTGGGGTCCGATGGCTTGAGAGCCAGGAAAGCTACTGCCCAAACTTGCAGAAAAACAAAAGAAAACAAAGAGACAACAACAACAACGTTGTCTTTCAAGACCTAAGAAGTCCAGGATTCCACTTTAAGCCCAAAGACAGGAGAAGGTGGATGTCTCAGCCAGGATGCTGGGCAGGAGGAGCTCCTGTTAATTCAGGTTTTTGGTGGGTTGGAGGGGAGTCAGTCCCCCCAGGGAGGAGAATCCCCTCTACAAATCCACTTGTTTAAATATAATCTCATCCAGATATGGTCACCAAGACAGTTGACCAACTGTCTGGGAACCACATAGCTCAGCCAAGTTGATACACACCCTCAGCGACCGTGCTTTCTCTGTGGCAAGACTTCTTTGCTCCTAGCTGGTAAAACTGCAGGTCAGGTCAGGTGTGTGACTTCGGTGCTCCTGGTGGAGCTGTGCTCAGTTCTGCAGGGTTTGAGAGGCCAAGACACACATCTAAACAACAGCTTTAGCAATGGGATGCCTTCTTTTGAGGTTCCATTGGCTTCCTTTGCCTCTGGCCCTGACCGTGTTGGTGTAATTTTTTAATAGGTGAAAAACAAGATGGGTGAGATAATTACAATGCAGCAAAAGCCGCCTGGGGTCCTTTGATCTTGCATACACTACCTAAGCCAAGCTGGCACTTGTTTGAAACCCATTCCTAATAGCCAGAGGAAGGCTGTCATAAAACGCTGAGCCCTGGCCGATCTTAACCTCTCCGCAGCAGCTGTAACTTGTGTAGACACTAAACTATGCAGGCTGGGCATGGGCAGGGGAGGTGGGTTCATTTCCAGACGCCTACATGAGTCAGCAGTGGTACCAGTCTGTGGAGTTGTTCAGCCTCCTCCCTGCCCACCGTCCTCCCTTAGTCGCTATGTGGAGAGACACAGTTGTGCTAACACGTGGGACCCACACAATACATTCGAATGGTGAATTATTTTATTAGAGAATTTTTTAAAAAGTCAGTTAGTCTTTGTAATACCAAAAGTCATCTTAAACCCGGTGTTGGCCAATTCACCAGGTATTTTAACAACTCAATGTCATACACCAGATACCTTAATGATGACGATGGTCTCCACATCTGTCTTAACAACGGTGATCTCCACACCTGTCTTAACGATGGTAGTCTCCACATCTGCAGCGCTCTGTCTTTCTCTGGTTGCCTTCATTGTTTTGTTCTTCTCGGAGGGTTGAGCTCATCAGTTGCAATTATGGTTTGGATTGAAATGGGCAAGCAGAATTGTTCTGCATTTTCATTACAGATCTAAGCAAACAGCAACCCTTTAGATATGCCTACACCCCCCCCCCCACACACACACACAGCAGCACTATTTCAAATCACAGTGGATCACTGTATTTCCCATTTTACTCTTTGTACCTGGAGGAAGACTTGACAGGGGAGGACAGCCGAAGCCGTGTGGGAGGAGTCGGAGTGATCTGAATTCAGGTCTGCTTTACTGGTTCATGACTTTGGAAAAGTGACCTAACCTGGGCCTGTTTCTTTTCTTTTTTATTTTTATTTTATTAATTTATTCATATTACATCTCAATGGTTATCTCATCCCTTGTATCCTCCCATTCCTCCCTCCCTCCCATCTGGGCCTATTTCTTTATCTAAGAGATGAATATACATACATGCATACATACACATACATACATTCACATACATATATACTATATAATAAACATATATATAGGCTTATTGAGAGCCTGAGCTAAGTGAGAGAACCTCTGTCATCATTTGGCTGGTTATTACTGTTACTGCTTTGTTTGTTTGAGATGAGTTTTTACTGCCGAGTCCAGGCTGGCCTCGAACTCCTTACTGTCTCTACCCTAGATGGTATTGTAGTGTCTGCCACCACACCTGCCCTGACCTTGTTAATAACAGGAGCAAGTTTTCCCTTATGAGTTGGTTCTTCTCTTTCTTTAGCTGTCTTATTGTTATTTGCATTATTCACTTATAATTGTATTTTTCTTGTTTCAGTAGAAAATTGCTCAACATAAACGTGCTCTTGTTTGTTTGCTTTACTTAGGACAGGTCACATCTAGAAGAGTGAAAGGCAGAAGGATTTCCTTTGTTCCTTGGTTTTGTGGCTCTGTTTTTGGGCACTCAGGTTTGGGCTAGTGAGATGGCTCAGTGGGGAGAGGCACTTGCCCTGAGTGCCTAACAGACATGAGTGCTGTGCTGTGAGGGCGGAAGGAGACAGCTGGCTCCACAGATGTCTTTTGATCTCCACACAGGGTCCATAGCACATGCACACACACACAGGCACACATAGGCACACATGTACACACACAGGCACACACACGGGCCCCCACATGGACACATACATGGGCACAGACACGGGCACACATAGGCACACATGCATACATAGTATATGTACACATAGGCACATGCAGACATACACACACAGGTACACACACACACACACACATAGAGACTTGCAGACACACATGTACATGCACGAGTGCACAGACACACACAGATGTACACACACACTCACGTACTCATTCACACACAC